>NC_143050.1:977500-1160000 GCF_057628025.1 Oncorhynchus mykiss | reverse complement strand
TCCAGAGTCCTATGGCAGCGAGCTTTACACCACTCCAGCCGACACTTGGCATTGTGCATGGTGATCTTAGGCTTGTGTGAGGCTGCTCTGCCATGGAAACCCATTTCATGAAGCTCCCGATGAACAGTTATTGTGCTGCTGTTGCTTCCAGAGGCAGTTTAGAACTCTGTAGTGAGTGTTGCAACCGAGGACAGGCGATTTTACGTGCTCTGTGAGCTTGTGCGGCCTACCACTTTGCGGCTGAGCCGTTGTTGCTGCTAGACCTTTCCACTTCCACTAGAGTATCTAATTAATGATAATTGATATTCGGGGACCTTATGTAGTGAGGTCTTTGATTGGTTTGACGTGTTGCAAGGCTTCACTGATTTTCCGTGGGTTCTCACCCCTATTTAGTCCTTTTTCTACCTTCTACGTTTGACTTCACATTTAGGAAAGCCTGGTTTTTGACGAGGCTAACCAGGACTCTAACGACTGGTACCGTACTGGTAATAGATGGATCAGTCTTGCTGACTGCCTCAATTTCAATATAAACCAACTGGATAACAGACTATTGTGATTGACAGGCTGGTATAAACCTACTGTATAACAGACTGTTGTGATTGACAGGCTGGTATAAACCTACTGTATAAAAGACTGTTGTGATTGACAGGCTGGTATAAACCTACTGTATAACAGACTGTGATTGACAAGCTGGTATAAACCTACTGTATAACAGACTGTTGTGATTGACAGGCTGGTATAAACCTACTGTATAACAGACTGTTGTGATTGACAGGCTGGTATAAACCTACTATATAACAGACTGTTGTGATTGACAGGCTGTTTGTTGACTGCAGAGGAGAAGGAGGAAGAAAGTGATTCACATCAAATGTTTCTAACTATTTTGTAATATTTATTGTAGATTTTCTGTTAATTTTTTCCCCCACTATTCATCACAGCAAGCGCTTTAGAGAACAACAAACAAACAAAGGAACATCAACAAACGTCACAGTATTCCAACACAGTAGTGACTGACTTACTGGCCCCCCCCCTACAAACCCCACACTCCACCCAGACCAGCCAATAGGATTCACCCTCGCCTCCGGACTGTTCCACCGGTGGGGGAAAGGGGGTGAGTAAGACACAGAAGCATCACATAATAACTACAAGGGTCGCTCTCACAACACAACACATAATAACACATTGATTGTGTACTTTAAAGCTAGTATTATAATCAGAGAAGTGCAGTAGTCCTAGACAACACACTGGCCATTCCCACAAACAAAACACACTGGGCCATTCACACAAACTGTTAAAACACACTGGCCATTCCCAGCAACTGTTTTAGATGGCAAGTAATAAAGTTATTATCAGTAGTTTATTGATCGATTGATTGACTGATTGATAGCTAGATAGTTAGGTGTGTGAGAAAAAGACAGAGGTTAGAGGATGAGACTTGGTGGTCAGTGGTTAGCTGTTTGTCTGTCTGTCCTTCCACCCTTTGTGTTCAGTCTCTAGCTGACATTGGTACCTCTCTCCCTCCCTCCCTCTTCTCTCTCCCTCCCTCTTCTCTCCCTCCTCTCTCTCTCTCTCTCTCCCTCCTCTCACTCTCTCTCTCCCTCCTCTCACTCTCTCTCCCTCCTCTCACTCTCTCTCTCCCTCCTCTCACTCTCTCTCATCCCTCTCTTCTTACTCATTCCTAACTGGAACTCAACACGTCACACCCTGGTGTCTGTCAGATGTAATCTAGTATCTGATTGGTCCCTATCTGATGTTATCTTCTCTTTGGTTGGTCACTGTTTGATGTAATCTAGTATCTGATTGGTCCCTATCTGATGTTATCTTCTCTCTGGTTGGTCACTGTTTGATGTAATCTAGTATCTGATTGGTCCCTATCTGATGTTATCTTCTCTCTGGTTGGTCACGGTTTGATGTAATCTAGTATCTGATTGGTCCCTATCTGATGTTATCTTCTCTCTGGTTGGTCACTACTTTAGACCAGAGCCCTATGGCACCCTATTCCCTATATAGTGCACTACTTTAGACCAGGTCTGTACACCCTATTCCCTATATAGTGCACTACTTTAGACCAGGTCTGTACACCCTATTCCCTATATAGTGCACTACTTTAGACCAGGTCTATATAAGGAATAGGACTCCATTTGGGACTTAATAAAGCTTCTGCATGATACCGCCCTCTCTCCCTTCAGCATCCTCTTCATCATCAACTCCCCATACTAATTAATACTCATATTAACCACATCGTTATGTTGCCACGACAACGATGCTGTTTCTAAAATACAGTAGACAACGCAGGTGTGTGGTTGGTGGGTGAGGGGAGGGGCTGCAGCGGTGGGTTGTGATGTAGGCGTGGCCTGGGGTGTTCAGTACGCGTGATTGGCCACGTAGAGAGACTGTCCTGCCGCTCCGCTGTCTCCTGTTGACTCATACTTCCCCTGGGCAGCCAGACCGTTCACCTGGAGGACAGGAGGGGAGGGGGGAGAGGGAGGAGAGGAGGGGGGAGGGAGGAGAGGAGGGGTGGAGAGGAGGGGGGAGAGGGAGGGGAGGGGGGAGAGGGAGGAGAGGAGAGAGGAGGTGGAGGAGAGGAGGGGGGAGAGGAGGGGGGAGGGAGGAGAGGAGGGGGGAGGGGTGGAGAGGAGGGGGGAGAGGGAGGGGAGGGGAGGAGGGGGGAGGGAGGAGAGGAGGGGTGGAGAGGAGGGGGGAGAGGGAGGGGAGGGGGGAGAGGAGAGAGGAGGTGGAGGAGAGGAGGGGGGAGAGGGGTGGAGAGGAGGGAGGGAGGGGGGAGAGGGAGGAGAGGAGGGGGGAGAGGAGGGAGGGGGGAGAGGGAGGAGAGGAGGTGGAGAGGGAGGAGAGGAGGGGAGGGGGGAGAGGATGGAGAGGAGGGGGGAGGGAGGAGAGGAGGGGGGAGAGGAGGGGGAGAGGGGGGAGGGAGAGGTGGAGAGGAGGGGGGAGGGGTGGAGAGGAGGGGGAGAGGGAGGAGAGTAGGGGGGAGGGGGGAGGGAGGAGAGGAGAGAGGAGGTGGAGGAGAAGAGGGGGGAGAGGAGGGGGGAGAGGGAGGAGAGGGGTGGAGAGGAGGGAGGGAGGGGGGAGAGGGAGGAGAGGAGGGGGGAGAGGGAGGAGAGGAGGTGGAGGAGAGGAGGGGGGAGAGGAGGGGGGAGAGGGAGGAGAGGGGTGGAGAGGAGGGAGGGAGGGGGGAGAGGGAGGAGAGGAGGGAGGAGGGGGGAGCGGGAGGAGAGGAGGGGGGAGGGGTGGAGAGGAGGGGGGGAGAGGGAGGAGAGGAGGGGGGAGAGGTGGAGAGGGAGGAGAGGAGGAGGGGAGGGAGAAGCGTTACATTGAAAGATAGAAGAGATGGATAAGTGGTAGAAGACCGATGTAGAGTTAGATAGAAGGTCCTGTATTGAAGAGTTATTTTGTACCCACACCCCCTCTCCTCAACTCACCTCAGCCCGTTTAAGGAACTCCTCGGCAGCAGCCTTCTCGTTGTCTCTTTCTCCTCTCCAGGCGTTGAGGGCTGAGGCCTGCAGGGCACGACCATAGGAGAAGGTCAAGGCCCAGGGTTTACCCAGAGGACAGGTGTTGATAGCATTCAGGTTAATACTGGCCTCCTCCTCTGACTGGCCCCCTGACAGGAACGTCACACCTGAGGAGGGAGGGAGGAGGGTGGAGGAAGGGAGGAAGGGTGGGAGGGAGGGAGGGAGGAAGGGAGAGGAAGGAAGAAATGAAGGAATGAAGGAAGGAAGGAAGGAAGGAAGGGAGGGAGGGAGGGAGGGAGGGAGGGAGGGAGGGAGGGAGGGAGGGAGGGATAGACGCACATTCAGTTAGATATTGACAGAATGTAAAACAATCACACAAATATAAAGTGTCTATGTGAGCATGCCAGTCTGTGGGTCTGTGTGTCTGTGTGAGCATGCATGCCAGTCTGTGTGTCTGTGTGAGCATGCATGCCAGTCTGTGTGTCTGTGTGTGTCTGTCTGTGTGTCTATGTGAGCATGCATGCCAGTCTGTGTGTCTGTGTGTGTGTCTGTGTGTACCTGTGACGGCAGGGGGTACAGTGCGGCGGAGGGCAGTGACCGTAGCCATGGCGATCTCCTCGTTAGTGTATTTTTGGGGGCAGGAGTGTCCGGGAGTCACCATGTTGGGCTTCAGCAGGGTCCCCTCCAGATAGACGTGGTGGTCTGATAGGGCCTTGTACACCGCAGACAGAACCTACAGACAGACAGATAGACATGGTGGTCTGATAGGGCCTTGTACACCGCAGACAGAACCTACAGACAGACAGATAGACGTGGTGGTCTGATAGGACCTTGTACACCGCAGACAGAACCTAGAGACAGACAGATAGACGTGGTGGTCTGATAGGGCCTTGTACACCGCAGACAGAACCTAGAGACATACAGATAGACGTGGTGGTCTGATAGGGCCTTGTACATCGCAGACAGAACCTACAGACAGACAGATAGACGTGGTGGTCTGATAGGACCTTGTACACCGCAGACAGAACCTACAGAAAGACAGATAGACGTGGTGGTCTGATAGGACCTTGTACACCGCAGACAGAACCTACAGACAGACAGATAGACGTGGTGGTCTGATAGGGCCTTGTACATCGCAGACAGAACCTACAGACAGACAGATAGACGTGGTGGTCTGATAGGACCTTGTACACCGCAGACAGAACCTACAGAAAGACAGATAGACGTGGTGGTCTGATAGGACCTTGTACACCGCAGACAGAACCTACAGAAAGACAGATAGACGTGGTGGTCTGATAGGACCTTGTACACCACAGATATTCTGTCACGTTTGTGTGTAGAGACGAACCAAGGCGCAGCGGATGTTGAGTTCCACATAATTTACTAAAAGTGAAACTTAGCAAAACGAAACAATAAACGAACAACGAACCGTGACTACAGAGGTGCTACGTACACTAACTCAAAACAAAATCCCATAAACCACAGGTGGAGTAGGTCAGGGCGTGACTGTGGGGTCAGTCTAGTTTATTATTTATATTTAGGGTTCTAGTTTTGTTTTTTCTATGTTGTTTATTTTGTATGATTCCCAATTAGAGGCAGCTGTTAATCGTTGTCTCTAATTGGGGATCATATTTAAGTAGTTATTTTTCCCACTGGTGTTTGTGGGATATTGTTTTGAGTGAGTGTACGTAGCACCTCTGTAGTCACGGTTCATTGTTTGTTTATTGTTTTGTTTTTTCTATGTTTTCACTTTATAATAAAATATGTGGAAACCGTATCGAGCTGCACCTTGGTCCGATCATTATTCCAACGAACGTGACAGAGACAGAGAAAGAGAGAGGTCCGAAACTCATATCATGTTCAACAAGTTGCCAGGTTGGGTAAAGGGGCGCCAGGGTCAGGGTCGCCAGGTTGGGTCAAGGTCGCCAGGTTGGGTAAAGGGTGCCAGGTTGGATCAGGTTCGCCAGGTTGGGTCAGGGGCGCCAGGTTGGGTAAAGGGCGCCAGGTTGGGTCAGGGTCGCCAGGTTGGGTCAGAGTCGCCAGTTTGGGTAAAGGGCGCCAGGTTGGGTAAAGGGCGCCAGGTTGGGTCAGGGTCGCCAGGTTGGGTCAGGGTCGCCAGGCTGGGTAAAGTGTGCCAGGTTGGGTCAGGATCGCCAGGTTGGGTCAGGGGCGCCAGGTTGGGTCAGGATCGCCAGGTTGGGTAAAGGGTGCCAGGTTGGGTCAGGGTCGCCAGGTTTGGTCAGGGTCGCCAGGTTGGGTAAAGGGCGCTAGGTTGGGTCAGGATCGCCAGGTTGGGTCAGGGTCGCCAGGTGGGGTCAGGGTCGCCAGGTTGGGTCAGGATCACCAGGTTGGGTAAAGGGCGCCAGGTTGGGTCAGGGTCGCCAGGTTAGGTCAGGGTCGCCAGTTTGGGTCAGGGGCGCCAGGTTGGGTAAAGGGCACCAGGTTGGGTCAGGGTCGCCAGGTTGGGTAAAGGGCACCAGGTTGGGTCAGGGTCGCCAGGTTGGGTAAAGTGCGCCAGGTTGGGTCAGGATCGCCAGGTTGGGTCAGGGGCGCCAGGTTGGGTCAGGGGCGCCAGGTTGGGTAAAGGGCGCCAGGTTGGGTCAGGGTCGCCAGGTTGGGTCAGGGTCGCCAGGTTGGGTAAAGGGCGCCAGGTTGGGTAAAGGGCGCCAGGTTGGGTCAGGATCGCCAGGTTGGGTAAAGGGTGCCAGGTTGGGTCAGGGTTGCCAGGTTGGGTCAGGGTCGCCAGGTTGGGTAAAGGGCGCTAGGTTGGGTCAGGATCGCCAGGTTGGGTCAGGGTCGCCAGGTGGGGTCAGGGTCGCCAGGTTGGGCCAGGATCGCCAGGTTGGGTAAAGGGCGCCAGGTTGGGTCAGGGTCGCCAGGTTAGGTCAGGGTCGCCAGTTTGGGTCAGGGGCGCCAGGTTGGGTAAAGGGCACCAGGTTGGGTAAAGGGCGCCAGGTTGGGTCAGGGTCGCCAGGTTAGGTCAGGGTCGCCAGTTTGGGTCAGGGGCGCCAGGTTAGGTAAAGGGCACCAGGTTGGGTCAGGGTCGCCAGGTTGGGTAAAGGGCACCAGGTTGGGTCAGGGTCGCCAGGTTGGGTCAGGGTCGCCAGGTTGGGTAAAGGGCGCCAGGTTGGGTAAAGGTCGCCAGGTTGGGTCAGGGTCGCCAGGTTGGGTCAGTGTCGCCAGGTTGGGTCAGGGTCGCCAGGTTGGGTCAGGGTCACCAGGTTGGACCATTACCTTCTCAGTGATGTACTGACAACGTTTCAGGTCATGGTCTCCGTCAGGAAGGATCTCAGGCTCCACAATGGGAACGATGCCGTTCTGAAAAACACACACACAGTGGTGTTACACACACACACACACACACACACACACACACACAGACACACACACACACACACCCTACCTGTTGACAGATGCTGGCGTAGCGTGCCAGTACGTTGGCGTTCTCCATGATGGCGAGTTCTGAGGGGGTGTTGTCGCTGATCTTCAGGACGCTACGCCACTTAGCGAAGTCTGCTCCATCCTTCTTATACTGAGCACAACGCTCTGCCAGGCCATCCAGACCTACACACACACACACACATACACGGTTATGTGGCTATGTGGTTATCTAGTTATGTGGTTATGTGCTTATGTACAACCAATAGCGATTGACCGTGTGTGTTCTCACCCTGGGTTGTGGTCTCTCCATCGGTTCCGGCCAGTGGGACAACACCTTTATCCACCTACATACATACATACATACAGACAGACAGACAGACAGCACACAGACAGACAGACAGACAGACATTTAATTGAAATACGGTAGAATTCCATTAATTCCTATGGAGAACAGCTCCTACTGGGCAGTACCAATATGGCCGACCGGTGGCTTCAAAACCTCTCAATGATCAATACATAGAATCAGTTAATCCAGCTCCTACTGGGCAGTACCAATATGGCTGACTGGTGGCTTCAAAACCTCTCAATGACCAATACATAGAATCAGTTAATCCAGCTCCTACTGGGCAGTGCCAATATGGCCGACCGGTGGCTTCAAAACCTCTCAATGGCCAATACATAGAATCAGTTAATCCAGCTCCTACTGGGCAGTGCCAATATGGCCGACCGGTGGCTTCAAAACCTCTCAATGGCCAATACATAGAATCAGTTAATCCAGCTCCTACTGGGCAGTGCCAATATGGCCGACCGGTGGCTTCAAAACCTCTCAATGATCAATACATAGAATCAGTTAATCCAGCTCCTACTGGGCAGTACCAATATGGCTGACTGGTGGCTTCAAAACCTCTCAATGACCAATACATAGAATCAGTTAATCCAGCTCCTACTGGGCAGTGCCAATATGGCCGACCGGTGGCTTCAAAACCTCTCAATGGCCAATACATAGAATCAGTTAATCCAGCTCCTACTGGGCAGTGCCAATATGGCCGACCGGTGGCTTCAAAACCTCTCAATGGCCAATACATAGAATCAGTTAATCCAGCTCCTACTGGGCAGTGCCAATATGGCCGACCGGTGGCTTCAAAACCTCTCAATGATCAATACATAGAATCAGTTAATCCAGCTCCTACTGGGCAGTACCAATATGGCCGACCGGTGGCTTCAAAACCTCTCAATGGCCAATACATAGAATCAGTTAATCCAGGGTTTATATACATCGTTGGGTGGAAGTGGAAATAGGGGTGGCATTGCTCTCTGCTAATGTGTGTGTGTGTGTCTGCTAATGTGTGTGTCTGCTAATGTGTGTGTGTGTCCGCTAATGTGTGTGTGTGTGTGTGTGTGTGTCTGCTAATGTGTGTGTGTGTGTGTGTGTCTGCTAATGTGTGTGTGTGTGTGTCCGCTAATGTGTGTGTGTGTGTGTGTGTGTGTCTGCTAATGTGTGTGTGTGTGTGTGTCTGCTAATGTGTGTGTGTGTGTGTGTCTGCTAATGTGTGTGTGTCCCCGCTAATGTTTGTGTGTCCGCTAATGTGTGTGTGTGTTTCTGCTAATGTGTGTGTGTGTGTGTGTGTGTGTGTGTGTGTGTTTCTGTTAATGTGTGTGTGTGTCCGCTAATGTGTGTGTGTGTGTGTGTTTCTGCTAATGTGTGTGTGTGTGTCTCTGCTAATGTGTGTGTGTGTCCCTACCTTGATGCCCACTACAATCCCCTGTCCTTGATGAGCTGGGAGTGTGTGTGTGTCCCTACCTAGATGCCCACTACAATCCCCCTGTCCTTGATGAGCTGGGAGTGTGTGTGTGTCCCTACCTTGATGCCCACTACAATCCCCCTGTCCTTGATGAGCTGGGAGTGTGTGTGTGTCCCTACCTTGATGCCCACTACAATCCCCCTGTCCTTGATGAGCTGGGAGTGTGTGTGTGTCCCTACCTTGATGCCCACTACAATCCCCCTGTCCTTGATGAGCTGGGAGTGTGTGTGTCCCTACCTTGATGCCCACTACAATCCCCCTGTCCTTGATGAGCTGGGAGTGTGTGTGTGTCCCTACCTTGATGCCCACTACAATCCCCCTGTCCTTGATGAGCTGGGAGTGTGTGTGTGTCCCTACCTTGATGCCCACTACAATCCCCCTGTCCTTGATGAGATGGGAGTGTGTGTGTGTCCCTACCTTGATGCCCACTACAATCCCCCTGTCCTTGATGAGCTGGGAGTGTGTGTGTGTCCCTACCTTGATGCCCACTACAATCCCCTGTCCTTGATGAGATGGGAGTGTGTGTGTGTCCCTACCTTGATGCCCACTACAATCCCCCTGTCCTTGATGAGATGGGAGTGTGTGTGTGTCCCTACCTTGATGCCCACTACAATCCCCCTGTCCTTGATGAGCTGGGAGTGTGTGTGTGTCCCTACCTTGATGCCCACTACAATCCCCTGTCCTTGATGAGCTGGGAGTGTGTGTGTGTCCCTACCTTGATGCCCACTACAATCCCCCTGTCCTTGATGAGCTGGGAGTGTGTGTGTGTCCCTACCTTGATGCCCACTACAATCCCCCTGTCCTTGATGAGCTGGGAGTGTGTGTGTGTCCCTACCTTGATGCCCACTACAATCCCCCTGTCCTTGATGAGCTGGGAGTGTGTGTGTGTCCCTACCTTGATGCCCACTACAATCCCCCTGTCCTTGATGAGCTGGGAGTGTGTGTGTGTCCCTACCTTGATGCCCACTACAATCCCCCTGTCCTTGATGAGCTGGGAGAAGTTGGTCCCGTCATCAGCGTTCTGGTAGAGAGTCTCGTGGAAGAAGATCACTCCACCAATACAAGCATCCATTCTCTCATCAGCCGTGAACAGCAGCTGGCGATACAGACGACGGTTCTCCTCTGTGTTCTCTACACCGATGGGGTTGAGACGCTTACCCATGCTGCCTGCACACACACACACACACACACACACACACACACACACGTTAGAGACACACACACACATTAGAGAGACACACACACACACACACACACACACACACACACGTTAGAGACACACACACACATTAGAGAGACACACACACACACACACACACACACACACACGTTAGAGACACACACACACACTTTAGAGACACACACACACGTTAGGCACACACACAAACACACATTAGACACACACACACACACACATTAAACACACACACACGTTAGACACACACACACATTAGACACACACACACACATTAGACACACACACACACACACACACACACACACACACACACACACACGCACGCACACGTTAGAGACACACACACATTAGATACACACACACACACATTAGACACACACATTAGACACACACACACACACACACACACACACACACACACACACACACACACACACACACGTTAGAGACACACACACACACATTAGAGAGACACACACACACACACATTAGACACACACACACACACACATTAGACACACACACACATTAGACACACACACACACACACACACACATTAGACACACACACTTTAGAGGCACACACACATACATTAGACACACACACACACACATTAGACACACACGCACATTAGACACACACACACACACACACACACACACACACACACATTAGACACACACACACATTAGACACACACACTTTAGAGGCACACACACACATACATTAGACACGCACATACATTAGACACACACACACACACATTAGACACACACACTTTAGAGGCACACACACACACACATTAGACACACACACTTTAGAGGCACACACACACATACATTAGACACACACATACATTAGACACACACACACACACACACACACATTAGACACACACACACATTAGAGACACACCACACACACACACACACACGTTTGAGACACACACACACATAGGACACACACACTAGACACACACACACGTTAGGGACACACACACAGCCACTGACCGGTGGACTCATCTGCAGCCAGGATTCCTTTCCCCGGAGCCGTGATCCTCTCTGCTATCTCCTGCAGCTCCTTCTTCTGCTCTGTGGTCAGAGCTGGGTACTGGTGAGGCATCCTGGGGAGGGAGGGAGAGAGGGAGAGAGGGAGGGAGGAAGAGAGGGAGGGAGGGAGGGAGGGAGGGAGGGAGGGAGGGAGGGAGGGAGGGAGGGAGGGAGGGAGAGATGAGTGAGCATAGCATAACCTACTATTCTACATAGGCCCAACATTCTGAATATAATACCATAGCATAACCTTTGTGTCCTCCTGGGGAGGGAGGGAGGGAGGGAGAGAGGGAGGGAGTGAGCATAGCATAACCTTTGTGTCCTCCTGGGGAGGGTGGGAGGGAGGGAGAGAGGGAGGGAGTGAGCATAGCATAACCTTTGTGTCTGCGTGTCCAGGGACAATATTTTTACTATTATATTTCATTCTTATAATTTTTTATAACTTTTTGTCCCATCCACCCCGTTTTCAGAGGACAAAAGCATTTTTATTCTACAATTTGAAATGTGTTCCATTCAGAATGTAGTTAGATTCCACATGACAAGGTACTGAAACGTCTCCGCTATTCCTGATTATATGGTGTTGTCGCTCCAGCTATTACAGGTCATGAACCAGCCCTCGGCTAAACCCAGCCCATCACACCTACACTGCATATACAAAAGTATGTGGACACGCCTTCAAATGAATGGATTTGGCTATTTCACCCACACCAGAGCATACAGCCGTACAATCTCCATAGACAAACATGGGGGGAGAGAGAGAGAGAAGAGGCCTCACTGAAGACCTCAGTAACTTTCAACGTGGCACCGTCATAGGATGCCAACTTTCAACAAGTCAGTTCATCACATTTCTGCCCTGCTAGAGCTGCCCTCGGTCAACTGTAAGTTCTGTTATTGTGAAGTGGAAACATCTAGGAGCAACAACGGCTCAGCCGCGAAGTGGTAGGCCACACAAGCTCACAGAATGGGACACCGAGTGCTGATGTGTGTAAAAATCGTCTGTCCTCGGTTGCCACACTCACTACCGAGTTCCAAACTGCCTCTGGAAGCAACGTCAGTTTTTCGTGAGCTTCATGAAATGGGTTTCCATGGCCAAGCATCCTCACACAAACCTAAGATCAACATGGGCAATGCCAAGCGTCGGCTAGAGTGGTGTAAAGATCGCTGCCATTGGACTCTGGAGCAGTTGAAACGCATTCACTCCTCCTGTTGTTTACCAAGCATTTCACTGTTAGTCTACACCTGTTGTTTATCAAGCATTTGACTGTTAGTCTACACCTGTTGTTTATCAAGCATTTCACTGTTAGTCTACACCTGTTGTTGTTAGTCTACACCTGTTGTTGTTAGTCTACACCTGTTGTTGTTAGTCTACACATGTTGTTTATCAAGCATTTCCCTGTTAGTCTACACCTGTTGTTTACCAAGCATTTCACTGTTAGTCTACACCTGTTGTTACCAAGCATTTCCCTGTTAGTCTACACCTGTTGTTGTTAGTCTACACCTGTTGTTGTTAGTCTACACCTGTTGTTTATCAAGCATTTCACTGTTAGTCTACACCTGTTGTTGTTAGTCTACACCTGTTGTTGTTAGTCTACACCTGTTGTTGTTAGTCTACACCTGTTGTTACCAAGCATTTCACTGTTAGTCTCCACCTGTTGTTTACCAAGCATTTCACTGTTAGTCTACACCTGTTGTTGTTAGTCTACACCTGTTGTTTACCAAGCATTTCACTGTTAGTCTGCACCTGTTGTTGTTAGTCTACACCTGTTGTTGTTAGTCTACACATGTTGTTGTTAGTCTACACCTGTTGTTGTTAGTCTACACCTGTTGTTGTTAGTCTACACCTGTTGTTACCAAGCATTTCACTGTTAGTCTACACCTGTTGTTTACCAAGCATTACACTGTTAGTCTGCACCTGTTGTTGTTAGTCTACACCTGTTGTTGTTAGTCTACACATGTTGTTGTTAGTCTACACCTGTTGTTGTTAGTCTACACCTGTTGTTATCAAGCATTACACTGTTAGTCTACACCTGTTGTTGTTAGTCTACACCTGTTGTTGTTAATCTACACCTGTTGTTTACCAAGCATTTCACTGTTAGTCTACACCTGTTGTTATCAAGCATTACACTGTTAGTCTACACCTGTTGTTATCAAGCATTACACTGTTAGTCTACACCTGTTGTTATCAAGCATTTCACTGTTAGTCTGCACCTGTTGTTGTTAGTCTACACCTGTTGTTGTTAGTCTACACCTGTTGTTTACCAAGCATTTCACTGTTAGTCTACACCTGTTGTTATCAAGCATTACACTGTTAGTCTACACCTGTTGTTATCAAGCATTACACTGTTAGTCTACACCTGTTGTTATCAAGCATTTGTAGTGGAAGAATGAGAGAAGGTGGTATTCTGGCGACAGGTGACTTGTAGGCACCGAGGCCCAGCAGGAAGACTCAATCCCCATTCATGACATTGTCTGGATGGCTGCGCTACCACAGGGGTCAAAACAACTTATCTGTGGTAATCTCCTGGAAGCGACGTTCCCACGGAACCCTGGGAGCACAGACACTGTTGGAGGTTTGAAGACAGATGAAAATGTGAAATTGACTAAACGAATGTTACTGTGTGAATCAAATAGTGACGGTTGGATTGTTTCAAGAGTTCACGAAGAGCTGTGAATTTTAATGTGTTTTATGTTGTACTATGGATGGATTTATTGTTATTTTGTTCGTTGGACGGAGGACAGTTGACTGAGGAGCGACACAGGGGTGTCCTCCTATCATCTGAACCCAGTGGGTTAGAATCTGGCTGCGTTCTCCTGTCTTTTACAGGAGTGCAAAGAAAATGATCATTCAGGTTGGCGGTGAATTTCTGCTTGAATTTGGTTAAGAGGACAGTGAATTTGGTTAAGAGGACAGTGAATTTGGTTAAGAGGACAGTGAATTTGGTTAAGAGGACAGTGAATTTGGTTAAGAGGACAGTGAATTTGGTTAAGAGGACAGTGAATTTGGTTAAGAGGACAGTGAATTTGGTTAAGAGGACAGTGAATTTGGTTAAGAGGACAGTGAATTTGGTTAAGAGGACAGTGAATTTGGTTAAGAGGACAGTGAATTTGGTTAAGAGGACAGTGAATTTGGTTAAGAGGACAGTGAATTTGTTCCTACTTTAAGATCTTGCTACCAAGCTCCTGTGTGTATCACTTCTGTCAGAGACGATTGTGAAGTGAAGACCACGTTAAGTCAGACTATAGCTGAGGACTATAGTCCTCTGAGTAGTCTGGTTGTTCTAGCGTTCATTCTTTTGTGATTAATAAATGACATTAGTTTAATAAATTACAGTAGTTTAATAAATTACAGTAGTTTAATAAATTACAGTAGTTTAATAAATTATATTAGTTTAATAAATTATATTAGTTTAATAAATTACAGTAGTTTAATAAATTATATTAGTTTAATAAATTATATTAGTTTAATAAATTATATTATTTTAATAAATTACAGTAGTTTAATAAATTATATTAGTTTAATAAATTACAGTAGTTTAATAAATTATTTTAGTTTAATACATTACAGTAGTTTAATAAATTATATTAGTTTAATAAATTATATTAGTTTAATAAATTACAGTAGTTTAATAAATTATATTAGTTTAATAAATTACAGTAGTTTAATAAATTATATTCGTTTAATAAATTATATTCGTTTAATAAATTACAGTAGTTTAATAAATTATATTAGTTTAATAAATTACAGTAGTTTAATAAATTATTTTAGTTTAATACATTACAGTAGTTTAATAAATTATATTAGTTTAATAAATTACAGTAGTTTAATAAATTATATTAGTTTAATAAATTATATTATTTTAATAAATTACAGTAGTTTAATAAATTATATTATTTTAATAAATTACAGTAGTTTAATAAATTACAGTAGTTTAATAAATTACAGTAGTTTAATAAATTACAGTAGTTTAATAAATTATATTAGTTGAACTGAGTAAATGCATTTCCTCATTTTACAGAGTCATAATTTTATTGATTATACGCTTATAATTTAGTAGGTCTACTGGTAGTTCCTCGGCTACCAACTTCATATCTCTAATCTGCGTGCCTCAATGCTAGAACAGCGGTTTCTATCTCGTCTCTCACGGTGCGAGTTAGACACATGTTTATTAGATTCTCTAGAGATGTACACAGTTGCATTTATTCACATAGTAAGGAAGTCAGATTGATTAATGTACTGTTCTATCATATTCACACATAATTTCTACATAACGGTTGGGTCATCACAACTAGACACGTGATAAATAGCGTTTGATTTGAAGAGGGATGGTGTCATGTACCTGACCGTAGAGAGACTTTTTATTTCTCTATTTGGTCAGGGTGTGATTTGGGTGGGCATTCTAGTTTTCTATTTCTTTGTTGGCCTGGTGTGGTTCCCAATCAGAGGCAGCTGTCTATCATTGTCTCTGATTGGGGATCATACTTAGGCAGCTGTCTATCGTTGTCTCTGATTGGGGATCATACTTAGGCAGCTGTCTGTCGTTGTCTCTGATTGTGGATCATACTTAGGCAGCTGTCTGTCGTTGTCTCTGATTGGGGATCATACTTAGGCAGCTGTCTATCGTTGTCTCTGATTGGGGATCATACTTAGGCAGCTGTCTGTCGTTGTCTCTGATTGGGGATCATACTTAGGCAGCTGTCTATCGTTGTCTCTGATTGGGGATCATACTTAGGCAGCTGTCTATCGTTGTCTCTGATTGGGGATCATATTTAGGCAGCTGTCTATCGTTGTCTCTGATTGGGGATCATACTTAGGCAGCTGTCTATCGTTGTCTCTGATTGGGGCTCATACTTAGGCAGCTGTCTATCGTTGTCTCTGATTGGGGATCATACTTAGGCAGCTGTCTATCGTTGTCTCTGATTGGGGATCATATTTAGGCAGCTGTCTATCGTTGTCTCTGATTGGGGATCATACTTAGGCAGCTGTCTATCGTTGTCTCTGATTGGGGATCATACTTAGGCAGCTGTCTATCATTGTCTCTGATTGGGGATCATACTTAGGCAGCTGTCTATCGTTGTCTCTGATTGGGGATCATACTTAGGCAGCTGTCTATCGTTGTCTCTGATTGGGGATCATACTTAGGCAGCTGTCTATCGTTGTCTCTGATTGGGGATCATACTTAGGCAGCTGTCTATCGTTGTCTCTGATTAGGGATCATACTTAGGCAGCTGTCTGTCGTTGTCTCTGATTGGGGATCATACTTAGGCAGCTGTCTATCGTTGTCTCTGATTGGGGATCATACTTAGGCAGCTGTCTGTCGTTGTCTCTGATTGGGGATCATACTTAGGCAGCTGTCTATCGTTGTCTCTGATTGGGGATCATACTTAGGCAGCTGTCTGTCGTTGTCTCTGATTGGGGATCATACTTAGGCAGCTGTCTATCGTTGTCTCTGATTGGGGATCATACTTAGGCAGCTGTCTATCGTTGTCTCTGATTGGGGATCATACTTAGGCAGCTGTCTGTCGTTGTCTCTGATTGGGGATCATACTTAGGCAGCTGTCTATCGTTGTCTCTGATTGGGGATCATACTTAGGCAGCTGTCTATCGTTGTCTCTGATTGGGGATCATACTTAGGCAGCTGTCTATCGTTGTCTCTGATTGGGGATCATACTTAGGCAGCTGTCTATCGTTGTCTCTGATTGGGGATCATACTTAGGCAGCTGTCTATCGTCTCTGATTGGGGATCATACTTAGGCAGCCTGTTTTCCACCCTATGTTGTTTTGTTTGCAGTTTTGTCCTTTAACCATTTGTATGCTGTTTCAACACTGGATATAGACAAAATATGACATTTGTAATGTCTTTATTCCTTTGGAACTTCTGTGAGTGTCATGTTTACTGTTAATATTTATTGTTTATTTCACTTTTTATTAGCCTTTTTTAAATGTATTTATCCTTTATTTAACGAGGCAAGTCAGTTAAGAACATTACTTTGTTAACATGTGGTTCCCATGACAATAAAGCCCCTTCAATTGAAATTGAATTGAGACGGTGGGGGGAGAGAGAGAGAGAGAGAGAGAGAGAGAGAAAAGAAAAATAGAGATGGAGAAAGGGGAGGTATTACCTAATTGTCCTTGTCTAAACTCTGCTGTCAGTCCTCATTAGATCTGAAAGAGGACACACACACACACACACACACACACACACACACTCTCTCTCTCTCTCTCTCTTTCTACAGATCCATGTATTTTCCTCTCTCTCTCTCTCTCTCCACACCACTCGTTTTTCTGCCCATTCACCATTCTATCTGTCCTTCGTTGGTTATTTTAGTCAGTGGCTCTCTCTCTTTCAGTCCTGCACTCTCCATACACAACAGAACTGGTCCAAACCTGCCATCAAACCGTTCCAAACCTGCCCTAGGACCGGTCCAAAACTGTTCTAGAACCGGTCCAAACCTGTTCTAGAACCGGTCCAAACGGAAAGTATTCATACCAGCTGACTTATTTTAAAATTTGTTCAGAACTATGACTGTGGAGGTCATGGAATTTTGGATAACGGTTCTTTTTTAGCCAAACTACTACGGTCATGTTATAATCGTTCAAATAGCAAAACCACTGTCAGTCACACCGACCGTCTCCTCTACCGACCGTCTCCTCTACCGACCGTCTCCTCTACTGACCGTCTCCTCTACCGACCGTCTCCTCTACTGACCGTCTCCTCTACTGACCGTCTCCTCTACCGACCGTCTCCTCTACCGACCGTCTCCTCTACCGACCGTCTCCTCTACCGACCGTCTCCTCTACCGACCGTCTCCTCTACTGACCGTCTCCTCTACCGACCGTCTCCTCTACTGACCGTCTCCTCTACTGACCGTCTCCTCTACTGACCGTCTCCTCTACCGACCGTCTCCTCTACTGACCGTCTCCTCTACTGACCGTCTCCTCTACCGACCGTCTCACCGTCTCCTCTACCGACCGTCTCCTCTACCGACCGTCTCCTCTACTGACCGTCTCCTCTACCGACCGTCTCCTCTACTGACCGTCTCCTCTACTGACCGTCTCCTCTACCGACCGTCTCACCGTCTCCTCTACCGACCGTCTCCTCTACTGACCGTCTCCTCTACTGACCGTCTCCTCTACTGACCGTCTCCTCTACCGACCGTCTCCTCTACCGACCGTCTCCTCTACCGACCGTCTCCTCTACTGACCGTCTCCTCTACCGACCGTCTCCTCTACCGACCGTCTCCTCTACTGACCGTCTCCTCTACCGACCGTCTCACCGTCTCCTCTACCGACCGTCTCCTCTACTGACCGTCTCCTCTACTGACCGTCTCCTCTACCGACCGTCTCCTCTACCGACCGTCTCCTCTACTGACCGTCTCCTCTATCGACCGTCTCCTCTACCGACCGTCTCCTCTACCGACCGTCTCCTCTACTGACCGTCTCCTCTACCGACCGTCTCCTCTACTGACCGTCTCCTCTACTGACCGTCTCCTCTACCGACCGTCTCACCGTCTCCTCTACCGACCGTCTCCTCTACTGACCGTCTCCTCTACTGACCGTCTCCTCTACCGACCGTCTCCTCTACTGACCGTCTCCTCTATCGACCGTCTCCTCTACCGACCGTCTCCTCTACCGACCGTCTCCTCTACCGACCGTCTCCTCTACTGACCGTCTCCTCTACTGACCGTCTCCTCTACCGACCGTCTCCTCTACTGACCGTCTCCTCTATCGACCGTCTCCTCTACCGACCGTCTCCTCTACCGACCGTCTCCTCTACCGACCGTCTCCTCTACCGACCGTCTCCTCTACTGACCGTCTCCTCTACCGACCGTCTCCTCTACCGACCGTCTCCTCTACCGACCGTCTCCTCTACTGACCGTCTCCTCTACCGACCGTCTCCTCTACTGACCGTCTCCTCTACCGACCGTCTCCTCTACCGACCGTCTCCTCTACTGACCGTCTCCTCTACCGACCGTCTCCTCTACTGACCGTCTCCTCTACCGACCGTCTCCTCTACCGACCGCTGACCGTCTCCTCTACCGACCGTCTCCTCTACTGACCGTCTCCTCTATCGACGTCTCCTCTACTGACCGTCTCCTCTACTGACCGTCTCCTCTATCGACCGTCTCCTCTACCGACCGTCTCCTCTACCGACCGTCTCCTCTACTGACCGTCTCCTCTACCGACCGCTGACCGTCTCCTCTACCGACCGTCTCCTCTACTGACCGTCTCCTCTATCGACCGTCTCCTCTACTGACCGTCTCCTCTACTGACCGTCTCCTCTATCGACCGTCTCCTCTACCGACCGTCTCCTCTACCGACCGTCTCCTCTACCGACCGTCTCCTCTACCGACCGTCTCCTCTACCGACCGTCTCCTCTACTGACCGTCTCCTCTACTGACCGTCTCCTCTATCGACCGTCTCCTCTACTGACCGTCTCCTCTACCGACCGTCTCCTCTACCGACCGTCTCCTCTACCGACCGTCTCCTCTACCGACCGTCTCCTCTACCGACCGTCTCCTCTACCGACCGCTGACCGTCTCCTCTACCGACCGTCTCCTCTACTGACCGTCTCCTCTACCGACCGTCTCCTCTACTGACCGTCTCCTCTACTGACCGTCTCCTCTACCGACCGTCTCCTCTACCGACCGTCTCCTCTACCGGCCGTCTCCTCTACCGACCGTCTCCTCTACCGACCGTCTCCTCTACCGACCGTCTCCTCTACCGACCGTCTCCTCTACCGACCGCTGACCGTCTCCTCTACCGACCGTCTCCTCTACTGACCATCTCCTCTATCGACCGTCTCCTCTACTGACCGTCTCCTCTACTGACCGTCTCCTCTATCGACCGTCTCCTCTACCGACCGTCTCCTCTACCGACCGTCTCCTCTACTGACCGTCTCCTCTACCGGCCGTCTCCTCTACCGACCGTCTCCTCTACTGACCGTCTCCTCTACCGACCGTCTCCTCTACCGACCGTCTCCTCTACTGACCGTCTCCTCTACCGACCGTCTCCTCTACCGACCGCTGACCGTTCCAAACCTGCCCTAGGACCGGTCCAAAACTGTTCTAGAACCGGTCCAAACCTGTTCTAGAACCGGTCCAAACGGAAAGTATTCATACCAGCTGACTTATTTTAAAATTTGTTCAGAACTATGACTGTGGAGGTCATGGAATTTTGGATAACGGTTCTTTTTTAGCCAAACTACTACGGTCATGTTATAATCGTTCAAATAGCAAAACCACTGTCAGTCACACCGACCGTCTCCTCTACCGACCGTCTCCTCTACCGACCGTCTCCTCTACCGACCGTCTCCTCTACCGACCGTCTCCTCTACCGACCGTCTCCTCTACCGACCGTCTCCTCTACCGACCGTCTCCTCTACTGACCGTCTCCTCTACCGACCGTCTCCTCTACTGACCGTCTCCTCTACCGACCGTCTCCTCTACCGACCGTCTCCTCTACCGACCGTCTCCTCTACTGACCGTCTCCTCTACCGACCGTCTCCTCTACTGACCGTCTCCTCTACCGACCGTCTCCTCTACTGACCGTCTCCTCTACTGACCGTCTCCTCTACCGACCGTCTCCTCTACTGACCGTCTCCTCTACTGACCGTCTCCTCTACCGACCGTCTCACCGTCTCCTCTACCGACCGTCTCCTCTACTGACCGTCTCCTCTACTGACCGTCTCCTCTACCGACCGTCTCCTCTACTGACCGTCTCCTCTATCGACCGTCTCCTCTACTGACCGTCTCCTCTACCGACCGTCTCCTCTACCGACCGTCTCCTCTACCGACCGTCTCCTCTACCGACCGTCTCCTCTACCGACCGCTGACCGTCTCCTCTACCGACCGTCTCCTCTACTGACCGTCTCCTCTACCGACCGTCTCCTCTACTGACCGTCTCCTCTACTGACCGTCTCCTCTACCGACCGTCTCCTCTACCGACCGTCTCCTCTACCGACCGTCTCCTCTACCGACCGCTGACCGTCTCCTCTACCGACCGTCTCCTCTACTGACCGTCTCCTCTACCGACCGTCTCCTCTACTGACCGTCTCCTCTACCGACCGTCTCCTCTACCGACCGTCTCCTCTACCGACCGTCTCCTCTACCGACCGTCTCCTCTACCGACCGTCTCCTCTACCGGCCGTTTCCTCTACCGACCGTCTCCTCTACCGACCGTCTCCTCTACCGACCGTCTCCTCTACCGACCGTCTCCTCTACCGACCGTCTCCTCTACCGACCGTCTCCTCTACCGACCGCTGACCGTCTCCTCTACCGACCGTCTCCTCTACTGACCGTCTCCTCTATCGACCGTCTCCTCTACTGACCGTCTCCTCTACTGACCGTCTCCTCTATCGACCGTCTCCTCTACCGACCGTCTCCTCTACCGACCGTCTCCTCTACTGACCGTCTCCTCTACTGACCGTCTCCTCTACCGACCGTCTCCTCTACCGACCGTCTCCTCTACTGACCGTCTCCTCTACCGACCGTCTCCTCTACTGACCGTCTCCTCTACTGACCGTCTCCTATACTGACCGTCTCCTCTATCGACCGTCTTCTCTACTGACCGTCTCCTCTACTGACCGTCTCCTCTACCGACCGTCTCCTCTACCGACCGTCTCCTCTACTGACCATCTCCTCTACTGACCGTCTCCTCTACCGACCGTCACAGTGTGTCCATTTAAAATCACTGTCAGTCACACTGACCGTCTCCTCTACTGACCGTCTCCTCTACTGACCGTCTCCTCTACCGACCGTCTCCTCTACCGACCGTCTCCTCTACCAACCGTCTCCTCTACCGACCGTCTCCTCTACCGACCGTCTCCTCTACCGACCGTCTCCTCTACCGACCATCTCCTCTACTGACCGTCTCCTCTACTGACCGTCTCCTCAACTGACCGTCTCCTCTATCGACCGTCTCCTCTACCGACCGTCTCCTCTACTGACCATCTCCTCTAATGACCGTCTCCTCTACCGACCGTCACAGTGTGTCCATTTAAAATCACTGTCAGTCACACTGACCGTCTCCTCTACTGACCGTCTCCTCTACTGACCGTCTCCTCTACCGACCGTCTCCTCTACCGACCGTCTCCTCTACTGACCGTCTCCTCTACTGACCGTCTCCTCTACTGACCGTCTCCTGTGGGACCTTATATAGACAGGTGTGTGCCTTTCCAAATCATGTCCAATCAATTGAATTTACCGTAGGTGGACTCCAATCAAGTTGTAGAAACATCTCCAGGATGATCAATGGAAACAGGATGCACCTGAGCTCAATTTCATAGTCTCATAGTAAAGGGTCTGAATACTTATGTAAATAATGTATATCTATAAACCTGTTTTCTCTTTGTCATTATGGGGTATTATGATGTCATTATGGGGTATTATGATGTCATTATGGGGTATTATGTGTAGATTAATGAGAAAAAACATACATTTAATTAATTTTAGAATAAGGCTCTAACGTAACAAAATGTAAAGTCTAAAAGTATTTGGTTTTAAATATACTTAAGTATCAAAAGTAAATGTAATTGCTAAAATATACATATATAATATGTTCTCTGTTTAGTGAGTCCTCCAGATCAGAGGCAGTAGTGATGACCAGGGATGTTCTCTGTTTAGTGAGTCCTCCAGATCAGAGGCAGTAGGGACGACCAGAGATGTTCTCTGTTTAGTGAGTCCTCCAGATCAGAGGCAGTAGGGATGACCAGGGATGTTCTCTGTTTAGTGAGTCCTCCAGATCAGAGGCAGTAGGGATGACCAGGGATGTTCTCTGTTTAGTGAGTCCTCCAGATCAGAGGCAGTAGGGATGACCAGGGATGTTCTCTGTTTAGTGAGTCCTCCAGATCAGAGGCAGTAGAGATGACCAGGGATGTTCTCTGTTTAGTGAGTCCTCCAGATCAGAGGCAGTAGGGATGAGCAGGGATGTTCTCTGTTTAGTGAGTCCTCCAGATCAGAGGCAGTAGGGATGACCAGGGATGTTCTCTGTTTAGTGAGTCCTCCAGATAAGAGGCAGTAGGGATGACCAGGGATGTTCTCTGTTTAGTGAGTCCTCCAGATCAGAGGCAGTAGGGATGACCAGGGATGTTCTCTGTTTAGTGAGTCCTCCAGATCAGAGGCAGTAGAGATGACCAGGGATGTTCTCTGTTTAGTGAGTCCTCCAGATCAGAGGCAGTAGGGATGAGCAGGGATGTTCTCTGTTTAGTGAGTCCTCCAGATCAGAGGCAGTAGGGATGACCAGGGATGTTCTCTGTTTAGTGAGTCCTCCAGATCAGAGGCAGTAGGGATGACCAGGGATGTTCTCTGTTTAGTGAGTCCTCCAGATCAGAGGCAGTAGGGATGACCAGGGATGTTCTCTGTTTAGTGAGTCCACCAGATCAGAGGCAGTAGGGATGACCAGGGATGTTCTCTGTTTAGTGAGTCCACCAGATCAGAGGCAGTAGGGATGACCAGGGATGTTCTCTGTTTAGTGAGTCCTCCAGATCAGAGGCAGTAGGGACGACCAGAGATGTTCTCTGTTTAGTGAGTCCTCCAGATCAGAGGCAGTAGGGACGACCAGAGATGTTCTCTGTTTAGTGAGTCCTCCAGATCAGAGGCAGTAGGGACGATCAGAGATGTTCTCTGTTTAGTGAGTCCTCCAGATCAGAGGCAGTAGGGACGACCAGGGATGTTCTCTGTTTAGTGAGTCTGCCAGATCAGAGGCAGTAGATGACCAGGGATGTTCTCTTGATAAGTGTGTGAATTGGACCATTTTCCTGACCTGCTTAGCACTCAAAATGTAACGAGTACTTTTAGGTGTCAGGGAAAATGCATGGAGTAAAAAGTACATTATTTTCATTGGGAATGTAGGGAAGTAAAATTTGTCTAATATAAATAGTGAAGTAAAACCACCAAAAAACGACTTAAGTTGTACTTTAATTGTACATCAGTGGGCTAAATCAGGGTCACACACAGTATTTCTTGGTAGTCAAACAAATCTGCTTTGAAACAAAAGTATCCGCCTCACACACATGGTTATGGGCTGAAACAAAGAAGACAACTGTACCATGTCAGATATAGAGTTGAAATGTATTATATTTTGAGTTTACATCCCAATATTACACTTCATATACACCACGGAAGACTGAAATAAAACAAAACTGCTTGACATAGAAACACCAGATTTTTCACATAAAAAAAAAGAAATAAAAAAATATGTTTTTAATTATGAAAAATATTAATAACATTTCACCGCATATGAGGCCAAAGAGAGCGTTTTCTGTTGACTGCAGGGAAGGGTTACATCATTCTTTACTTAAGTACTTTACACCACTGCCTATGGGTACATTCACAATGGCCTCCAGTCCACTCATTGACTTGAATGGGGATGGCTGTTCTATTCATTCTATCTCTATGGCGTGTGTACCCTGTAGTACTGTCTGGCCTGGTAGGTAGTCCCGTTCTGATTGGCTCAGAACAGACTGCACACTGTTCTAAAGGATTCACTACCTCACTCTACTGATTCTCCCGTTTTCTCTCCCTCACTCTGTTTTCTCTCCTCTCCCTCACTCTGTTCCCTCTCCTCTCCCTCCCTCTGTTTTCTCTCCTCTCCCTCACTCCGTTTTCTCTCGTTCCCTCTCCTCTCCCTCACTCTGTTTTCTCTCCTCTCCCTCACTCCGTTTTCTCTCGTTCCCTCTCCTCTCCCTCACTCTGTTTTCTCTCCTCTCCCTCACTCCGTTTTCTCTCGTTCCCTCTCCTCTCCCTCACTCTGTTTTCTCTCCTTCACTCTGTTTTCTCTCCTCTCCCTCACTCTGTTTTCTCTCCTCTCCCTCACTCTGTTCCCTCTCCTCTCCCTCACTCTGTTTTCTCTCCTCTCCCTCACTCCGTTTTCTCTCGTTCCCTCTCCTCTCCCTCACTCTGTTTTCTCTCCTTCACTCTGTTTTCTCTCCTTCACTCTGTTTTCTCTCCTCTCCCTCACTCTGTTTTCTCTCCTCTCCCTCACTCTGTTTTCTCTCCTCTCCCTCACTCTGTTTTCTCTCCTCTCTCTCACTCCGTTTTCTCTCGTTTTCTCTCCTCTCTCTCACTCCGTTTTCTCTCCTCTCCCTCACTCTGTTTTCTCTCGTTCCCTCTCCTCTCCTCTCCCTCACTCTGTTTTCTCTCCTCTCCCTCACTCCATTTTCTCTTGTTCTCTCTCCTCTCCCTCACTCCGTTTTCTCTCGTTCTCTCTCCTCTCCCTCACTCCATTTTCTCTCGTTCTCTCTCCTCTCCCTCACTCTGTTTTCTCTCTCTCCTCTCCCTCACTTCGTTTTCTCTCGTTCTCTCTCCTCTCCCTCACTCCATTTTCTCTCGTTCTCTCTCCTCTCCCTCACTCAATTTTCTCTTGTTCTCTCTCCTCTCCCTCACTCTGTTTTCTCTCCTCTCCCTCACTCTGTTTTCTCTCCTCTCTCTCACTCCGTTTTCTCTCATTCTCTCTCCTCTCTCCTCATTCCCTTTTTCTCTCTCTCTTTTTTCTTCTGAAAATCACATTTCTTTCCCGTAGAATAACAATTTAATTGGCTTGAACAACATCAGGACACCACTTTTGAGGTCTTGAAAGAAATCAAAGAAATTGTGATTTTTTTGTTGTTGTGTGGTTAGCCTTTAATTCACGTGTGCACCAGCAAGAGAGTGTTGTTTGGTTAGCAGCTTCTGTAGCGATCATGTGATGGAGAATGCAAAAATAAATAGCCACTGGATTAATAACCATGACTCTGCCAAGTATGCTACTTTGTACGTTTAATTGAGAAGGTTTTTGGGAAAGCCTTCCCATCTACCTGAAGACGGTTACCATTAGCATCTTTAGCAGCTAAAGCCTTCCCATCTACCTGAAGACGGTTACCATTAGCATCTTTAGCAGCTAAAGCCTTCCCATCTACCTGAAGACGGTTACCATTAGCATCTTTAGCAGCTAAAGCCTTCCCATCTACCTGAAGACGGTTACCATTAGCATCTTTAGCAGTTAAAGCCTCCCCATCTACCTGAAGACGGTTATCATTAGCATCTTTAGCAGCTAAAGCCTTCCCATCTACCTGAAGACGGTTACCATTAGCATCTTTAGCAGCTAAAGCCTTCCCATCTACCTGAAAACAGTTATCATTAGCATCTTTAGCAGCTAAAGCCTTCCCATCTACCTGAAGACGGTTACCATTAGCATCTTTAGCAGCTAAAGCCTTCCCATCTACCTGAAGACGGTTACCATTAGCATCTTTAGCAGCTAAAGCCTTCCCATCTACCTGAAGACGGTTACCATTAGCATCTTTAGCAGCTAAAGCCTTCCCATCTACCTGAAGACGGTTACCATTAGCATCTTTAGCAGTTAAAGCCTCCCCATCTACCTGAAGACGGTTATCATTAGCATCTTTAGCAGCTAAAGCCTTCCCATCTACCTGAAGACGGTTACCATTAGCATCTTTAGCAGCTAAAGCCTTCCCATCTACCTGAAAACAGTTATCATTAGCATCTTTAGCAGCTAAAGCCTTCCCATCTACCTGAAGACGGTTACCATTAGCATCTTTAGCAGCTAAAGCCTCCCCATCTACCTGACGACGGTTATCATTAGCATCTTTAGCAGCTAAAGCCTTCCCATCTACCTGAAGACGGTTACCATTAGCATCTTTAGCAGCTAAAGCCTTCCCATCTACCTGAAGACGGTTACCATTAGCATCTTTAGCAGCTAAAGCCTTCCCATCTACCTGAAGACAGTTACCATTAGCATCTTTAGCAGCTAAAGCCTTCCCATCTACCTGAAGACAGTTACCATTAGCATCTTTAGCAGCTAAAGCCTCCCCATCTACCTGACGACGGTTATCATTAGCATCTTTACCAGCAAAAGCCTTCCCATCTACCTGAAGACAGTTACCATTAGCATCTTTAGCAGCTAAAGCCTTCCCATCTACCTGAAGACGGTTACCATTAGCATCTTTAGCAGCTAAAGCCTTCCCATCTACCTGAAAACAGTTATCATTAGCATCTTTAGCAGCTAAAGCGGTAGAAAAGTGCACACCGCAGACACACACAGACAGACACACACAGACACACTCAGACAAACACACAGACAGACACACTCAGACAGACAGACACACAGACAGACACACAGACAGACACACAGACACACATACACACACAGGGGCATTACCATTCCATTGCCTCTTCAGAAAGTTGCAAGGAATACGAATCACTGATGTAATCTGTTCATGACTGAGCTAGTTTCTAATAAGAGGATGGATGGCATTATGCTGTGTTTAAAGGATGGATGGCATTATTCTGTGTTTAAAGGATGGATTATTTTTTATTTTTTTATTTTACCTTTATTTAACCAGGTAGGCAAGTTGAGAACAAGTTCTCATTTACAATTGCGACCTGGCCAAGATAAAGCAAAGCAGTTCGACAGATACAACGACACAGAGTTACACATGGATGGCATTGTGCTGTGTTTAAAGGATGGACGGCATTATGCTGTGTTTAAAGGATGAACGGCATTATGCTGTGTTTAAAGGATGAACGGCATTATGCTGTGTTTAAAGGATGGATGGCATTATGCTGTGTTTAAAGGATGGATGGCATTGTGCTGTGTTTAGAGGCCAAACTCAATTACATTGTTTCCAATATGACAGAGATGGCAAATTCCGCAGAGGCCTCCTGCTGGGACGGGGGACGGGGACGGGGGACGGGGGACAAAGGAGAACAAAGATAGAAGGAGGAGGGGTACGTACTCTATGATGACTAATGTGTTTGGCACAGTTAGACAACACACTCCTCTCAGAACGGAGGAGCCAGAGACATTTGGATCAGGGATGGGCAACTCCAGTCCTTGGGGGACTGATTAGTGTCACCCATTGGCCCATCCCTGTAGCTAACACACCTGCTGACAGTGACGCGGGGCTTTTAGAGGTTGTGTGGTGCAGCACGCAGCAGAGTTTCTATTTTCAGCTCTAACAACCTCCTTCAGCTCTAACAACCTGTCGTCTCCTTCAGCTCTAACAACCTGTCGTCTCCTTCAGCTCTAACAACCTGTCATCTCCTTCAGCTCTAACAACCTGTCATCTCCTTCAGCTCTAACAACCTGTCATCTCCTTCAGGTCTAACAACCTGTCGTCTCCTTCAGCTCTAACAACCTGTCATCTCCTTCAGCTCTAACAACCTGTCGTCTCCTTCAGCTCTATCTCCTTCAGCTCTAACAACCTGTCATCTCCTTCAAGTCTAACAACCTGTCGTCTCCTTCAGCTCTATCTCCTTCAGCTCTAACAACCTCCTTCAGCTCTAACAACCTGTCATCTCCTTCAGCTCTAACAACCTGTCGTCTCCTTCAGCTCTAACAACCTGTCATCTCCTTCAGGTCTAACAACCTGTCGTCTCCTTCAGCTCTATCTCCTTCAGCTCTAACAACCTGTCATCTCCTTCAGCTCTATCTCCTTCAGCTCTAACAAGCTGTCATCTCCTTCAGCTCTATCTCCTTCAGCTCTAACAACCTGTCGTCTCCTTCAGCTCTAACAACCTGTCGTCTCCTTCAGCTCTATCTCCTTCAGCTCTAACAACCTGTCGTCTCCTTCAGCTCTATCTCCTTCAGCTCTAACAAGCTGTCATCTCCTTCAGCTCTAACAACCTGTCATCTCCTTCAGGTCTAACAACCTGTCGTCTCCTTCAGCTCTAACAACCTGTCGTCTCCTTCAGCTCTAACAACCTGTCATCTCCTTCAGCTCTATCTCCTTCAGCTCTAACAACCTGTCATCTCCTTCAGCTCTAACAACCTGTCGTCTCCTTCAGCTCTAACAACCTGTCGTCTCCTTCAGCTCTATCTCCTTCAGCTCTAACAACCTGTCATCTCCTTCAGCTCTATCTCCTTCAGCTCTAACAACCTGTCATCTCCTTCAGCTCTAACAACCTGTCGTCTCCTTCAGCTCTAACAACCTGTCGTCTCCTTCAGCTCTAACAACCTGTCGTCTCCTTCAGCTCTATCTCCTTCAGCTCTAACAACCTGTCATCTCCTTCAGCTCTAACAACCTGTCATCTCCTTCAGCTCTAACAACCTGTCGTCTCCTTCAGCTCTAACAACCTGTCATCTCCTTCAGCTCTAACAACCTGTCGTCTCCTTCAGCTCTAACAACCTGTCATCTCCTTCAGCTCTATCTCCTTCAGCTCTAACAACCTGTCATCTCCTTCAGCTCTAACAACCTGTCGTTTCCTTCAGCTCTAACAACCTGTCGTCTCCTTCAGCTCTAACAACCTGTTGTCTCCTTCAGCTCTAACAACCTGTCGTCTCCTTCAGCTCTAACAACCTGTCATCTCCTTCAGCTCTAACAACCTGTCGTCTCCTTCAGCTCTAACAACCTGTCGTCTCCTTCAGCTCTAACAACCTGTCATCTGCTTCAGCAGCAGTTTCTAATTTGAGCTCTCACAAACCTTTCATCTCCTTCAGCAGCACAGATACACGTTAATAGGATCACCCAGGCCTGCTGCACGTGCATACCATAAAGCCTGACTCACCTCCTGTAAATCGTTAGTTAGGCAAGCAGACCGACAGACAGACAGACAGACAGACAGGCAGGCAGGCAGGCAGACAGACAGACAGCAAGGCAGGCAGACCGACGGACAGAAAGACAGGCAGGCAGGCAGGCAGACAGACAGACAGCAGGACAGACAGAAAGACAGACAGGCAGGCAAGCAGACAGACAGACAGCAGGACAGACAGACAGAAAGACAGACAGGCAGGCAGGCAGACAGACAGACAGCAGGACAGACAGAAAGACAGGCAGGCAGGCAAGCAGACAGACAGACAGCAGGACAGACAGAAAGACAGACAGGCAGGCAGGCAGGCAGACAGACAGCAGGACAGACAGAAAGACAGACAGGCAGGCAGACAAGGTCTCTAGTTATGTCTGGTAAAGAGTATAACCTTAGTATGGCCCGAGTATAGCCCGAGTATAGTCTTGAGTATGGCCCGAGTATAGTCTGAGTATAGTCCGAGTATAGTCTGATTATAATCTGATTATAGTCTGAGTATAGTCCGAGTGTAGTCTGATTATAGTCTGAGTATAGCCCGAGTGTAGTCTGATTATAGTCTGAGTATAGTCCGAGTGTAGTCTGATTATAGTCTGAGTATAGCCCGAGTGTAGATTGGGTATAGTCTGAGTATAGTCTGAGTATAGTCTGAGTATAGTCTGATTATAGTCTGAGTATAGTCTGAGTATAGTCTGATTATAATCTGAGTATAGTCTGAGTATAGTCCGAGTGTAGTCTGATTATAGTCTGAGTATAGCCCGAGTGTAGATTGGGTATAGTCTGAGTATAGCCTGAGTGTAGATTGGGTATAGTTTGAGTATAGCCCGAGTATAGTCTGAGTATAGCCCGAGTATAGTCTGAGTATAGCCCGAGTATAGTCCGAGTATAGTCTGAGTATAGCCCGAGTATAGTCCGAGTGTAGTCTGATTATAGTCTGAGTATAGCCCGAGTATAGCCCGAGTATAGTTTGAGTATAGTCTGAGTATAGCCTGCGTGTAGATTGGGTATAGTTTGAGTATAGTCTGAGTATAGCCTGAGTGTAGATTGGGTGTAGTCTGAGTATATTATTACAGCAATGACCACCAGAAATGACTAGTCATGCAGGATACCCTCGCCACACACAGTAGACTTTCCCACAGTGACAACGCCCCAATCAGATGACATCACCATGACTCAAGCTAACCTGCTTGAGAGGGTAGTGAGGGGGGAGGAGAGGGTAGGAGAGGAGGAGAGGGTAGTGAGGAGAGGAGGAGAGGGTAGTGGGGAGAGAAGGAGAGGGTAGTGAGGAGAGGGTAGTGAGGAGAGCAGGAGAGGGTAGGAGAGGAGGAGAGGAGAGGAGGGGAGGGGAGGAGAGGAGGAGAGGAGAGGAGGGGAGGGTAGGAGAGGAGGAGAGGGTAGTGGGGAGAGGAGGAGAGGGTAGTGAGGAGAGGAGAGGAGGAGAGGGTAATGAGGAGAGGGTAGTGAGGAGAGGGTAGTGAGGAGAGGAGAGGAGGAGAGGGTAGGAGCGGAGGAGAGGGTAGTGAGGAGAGGAGGAGATGCATAGTGCTCTGGAGAAGAACCCCGACATGAAGGACTGTCCTATGCCTATTTACCACATCAACTCCCTGTTTACCGTAGTTTTCAGTAAATATCGACAATAAGACTGTGCTATGAAATTGCCCGTGTTCAGGTGTCGTTAAACTCGTTATTAGTCCGTAATAAGCGTCTCTGTCCTTCTCTCTCCTCGTCTGTCTGCAACAGGCTGACTGACACAACTTCATCTTCAGCCAGCTAGACTGCTGCTGCCCTCGCTTCGTCCCGCAACGTCCTTATTTATATTCATTTAAACAGAAAACACTAAATGACTAATAGAAATGTTAACAGAAATGTCTAGGTCTTGAGACAAGGTAACTGCTGCTCCTATCTCTAGTCTCTCTGTCTCTCTCCGTCTGTCTCTGTCTGTGAACCGCGAAGACAATAACAACCGAACAGCTACAGAAAGCTACAGTATAATTCATAGTTTCTCTCGCTACAAAATATATATCAACATGTGTCCACAAATACCGACAAGACATTTGGCTAGTTAAGTAGCTGTCACGTGCATAAGCTTTTTTGACAGAACGGTTCAGCTGACTGGGCAATTAACACGTTTCTCATCTAAGTGACAGAACAGCAAAATGTCATGTTACTGAAATGAGAAATATCACAAAGAGGAGTGTGTCTTACCTGATAATATTGTAGTTATCTAGTTAAATAGGTTATGGGCAGGTGTTGTCTTCGGTGTAGAGGAGAGTAGACGGTGGACTGCTGCTGTTCGGAGGTCTGTTCGTTCAGTGCCGCAGCGCAACGTGACCCTGTTACAAAACTCTCCTTACCGGGAGGGGCCTGACGTCATCACCCCAGACACCGAATATTCATGAGGACGCCGAGACAGATGGGGATGGTGAGGCCCTGGCGTCGACGAGCACAGCTTGCGCTCCGGGGTGGTCATATCGATAAGCCCTGAGTCAGGATGTGTCTCTGTTGTATATGACGCAGGTGATAATGGGAATTGTTATGGAAGTCTTGATTTAATCAGCGGGGCTCTTGATGGGCCATGTTGTGAGACTGTCTGACAGACAGACGGACAGGTTGTGACAGACAGAGACAGACATACACACACATCTCCCTCTCTCCCTAGAGAAAGAGAAGTCCTCTACCCTCCTTCCCTATCCTTCCCTCCCAGCAACACCATCCTCAGTCCTTCCTCACCCTCCTCTCTCTCTCTCTCTCTCTCTCTACCCTCTCCTTTTCTCTTTCCCCTCTCTCCGTCTTTATCCTCGCTCTCTTTCAAAAAAGGGTTCTAGCTTGATGAAGTGGAAACATTTAAATGAAGAGAACTGCATCTACAAACCAAGCACATCCTCCCTTCCTCAGACACACACACACACACACACACACACACACACACACACACACACACACACACACACACACACACACACACACACACACACACACACACACACACACACACACACACACACACACTCCTTTCTCTCAGAGCAGAACTTTGAACTTTTTGGGATTATGTGTGTATTGTTTTGTACTGCTAGATATTACTGCACTGTTGCTAGAGCTAGAAACACAAGCATTTCGCTGCACCTGTGAAAACATCTGCAAGTCTGTGTACGTGACCAAAACAAGTTGATTTGATTTGCCTCCAGGAAAACACCCCAAGTTGGAAACAGTTTAATAGTTGAGCTGATGGAAGTTAGGACAACACAGAGCATTGGTGCAATAACAACGTCATCACAGACCAGGGGGTAGAAGACCTAACATGACTGAGAAGGAGAAAAAAACACATCTGACAGCAACAATCACATCTCGGTCCAATACATACTTCAAGTACTTCCACATACATGAGCCGATTTAGTTCGGCCCCTGTACAATGGAATCAATAGAATAGTCCCAAAGGTGCGAATTCTAAATCCAGTGCTGCTTAAATACTGTTGAGTATTTGAAAATATTTTGTATTTGACTCAGGTCTAATAAGAATAAGGAACGGATCAGATGTGAGGCATTCTGGGTAAGAAATAAGAGCAGTCCTTTATAAAAAATAAAAAAAAACTCCAGTCTATACAGTATTGAATAAGGACAGCAAATGCTGTCGGTAATATTTCTGATTATTACATCCATTTCTGGTATCTGATCTTGTTGTGTTAAATCTACATTTTGATTGGCTCCCACAAGCCTCATATCAACGTAAGAATATCTGTTTTGAGTTGAACTTGACTCAGCTGATAATGAAATTCAATAGGAATCAACATTTTAAAAAATCATTTAAAAGAGCAAACTCCTTGTTGATTGGCGTTATACTGACGTGCCCATAAGTATTTGGCTAGTAGTGTATTTGCTGATTATATCAGCGACCACTGGCCTATTGCTTGCATTAGAGATACCAAATTGAAAAACTCTGACCCTGGCATAAATGTGAAAAGACATGTTAAAAAAATTATTGCCCCAGGCATTCCTTCATGATCTATATTATTTTTCTACTAGCTGCATACCAGGCCCTGTTTTGGCACTTTTAATCTTATCATCCATTTGTCTACCTCTGGCTGATAAGCATGCCTCTTTCAAGAGACCCAGAAACCCAAACTAATCCATGGTCCTCCTGGACTCTTAGACGTTCCTGTCCTGAGTTATTTTCTAACTGTAAATTGTGTTTTTAATGTTAATCAATCTGGATTCAGACCTAAACATAGCACCACCATGATGCTTCAGACCTAAACATAACACCACTATGATGTTTCAGACCTAAACATAGCACCACTATGATGTTTCAGACCTAAACATAACACCACTATGGCTCCCATGATGCTTCAGACCTAAACATAGCACCACTATGGCTCCCATGATGCTCCAGACCTAAACATGGCACCACTATGGCTCCCATGATGCTTCAGACCTAAACATAGCACCACTATGATGCTTCAGACCTAAACATAGCACCACTATGATGCTTCAGACCTAAACATAGCACCACTATGGCTCCCATGATGCTTCAGACCTAAACATAGCACCACTATGATGTTTCAGACCTAAACATAGCACCACTATGGCTCCCATGATGCTTCAGACCTAAACATAGCACCACTATGGCTCCCATGATGCTCCAGACCTAAACATGGCACCACTATGGCTCCCATGATGCTTCAGACCTAAACATAGCACCACTATGATGCTTCAGACCTAAACATAGCACCACTATGGCTCCCATGATGCTTCAGACCTAAACATAGCACCACCATGATGCTTCAGACCTAAACATAGCACCACTATGATGTTTCAGACCTAAACATAACACCACTATGGCTCCCATGATGCTTCAGACCTAAACATAGCACCACTATGGCTTCCATGATGCTTCAGACCTAAACATAGCATCACTATGGCTCCCATGATGCCTGTCGTAAATGATATTGCAAATGCCTTAGATGATAGAAATAATTGTGTTGCCATGTTTGTAGCTTTTAATACTGTAGACCATGTTATTCTGTTGAATAGGCTGTCCTCCATAGGGTTGGGTAATGACGCCTTGTCGATGGTTTAATAATGATCTCAGTGACAGAACTCAGGCCATCAAGGTAGATGGGGGGGTCAAATCTGAGTTCCTTAAGTTACATGAAGGGGTGCCCCAAGGAACGATACTCAGCCCACACTGTTTACAATCTGTATAAATTGGTAACATTGGTAATGCTGTAAAAAACAACAACGTAATATTAATTTGTCTACAGACGATAGTGTTGTACTCCATTGCTCCATCGGTTGGGACAAGCCTTTTCACATTTGAAGTCTGATTTTCAACCACAACAGAGGTCACTACTGGATCTAGAGTTAGCGATAAATGCAAACAAAACACAATGCATCTTGGTCCCATAACCCAGATTTAAATGAATTTGTAATGACTAATTTGAACGGTATACAAATTGAGCGAGTTCCGTCCTACAAAATATCTTGGTATCTGGCTTGATGACAAACTGTCATTTAGCAAAAACTTGTCGCTGAGCTGGTGAAGAAGTTGAAGTTCAAGGTTGGTTTCTTTTACAGAAACAAAGCAGAAACTTGCTGAATTTTCTCGTAGCTGTCTACATACGGCCACATACAGAGACTGGCACTAAGACTGCACTCAATGAGCTATATTCCGCTGTAAGCAAACAGGAAAACGCTCACCCAGAGGCGGCGCTCCTAGTGGCCGGGGACTTTAATGCAGGGAAACATGAATCAGTTTTACCTCATTTCTACCAGCATGTTAAATGTGCAACCAGATGAAAAACATCTCTAGAACACTTTTACTCCACACACAGAGATGCGTACAAAGCTCTCTCTCGCCCTCCATTTGGCAAATCTGACCATAATTCTATCTTCCTGAATCCTGCTTACAAGTCAAAATGAAAGCAGGAAGCACCAGTGACTCAGTCTATAAAAAAGTGGTCAGATGAAGCAGATGCTAAACTACAGGACTGTTTTGCTATCACAGACTGGAATATGTTCTGGGATTCTTCTGATGGCATTGAGGAGTACACCACATCAGTCACTGGCTTTATCAATAAGTGTATCGATGACATCGTCCCCACAGTGACTGTACGTATATACCCAAACCAGAAGTCATGGATTACAGGCAACATTCGCACTGAGCTAAAGGGTAGAGCTGCCGCTTTCAAGAAGCAGGACTCTAACCTGGAAGCTTATAAGAAATCCCGCTATGCCCGCCTACGATCCATCAAACAGGCAGATTATATCGTACTACACTGGCTCCGACGCTCGTCGGATGTGGCAGGGCTTGCAAATTATTACAGACTACAAAGGGAAGCACAGCAGAGAGCTGCCCAATGATACAAGCCCAGTGAAATAATTAATATTCTCGCATCGAGGCAAGTAACACTGAAACATGCATGAGAGCATCAGCTGTTCCGGATGACTGTGTGATCACGCTCTCCGTAGCCGATGTGAGTAAGACCGTTAAACAGGTCAATATTCACAAGGCTGCAGGGCCAGACGGATTACCAGGACGTGTACTCCGAGCATGCACTGACCAACTGGCAAGTGTCTTCACTGACATTACCAACATGTTTCAAGCAGACCATCATAGTCTCTGTGTTACGTTCCCCAGTTTCTGTGTTGTAGTTTGTGTATTTTTACCTTCTTTGCTTTGGTTCCGTCCAGCCCCTTTTCCCCATATTACCGTGTGACGGAATAAATTCCCTGTAAACGGTACCACTCTCTGTCTTTGTCATCCTTACACGCACCTACAGTCCATACCACTTTCACTTCACGGGGAGTTGAGTTGTAGCAGGGTGTTGCGTTCCCTCTTCTTAGAGGCGTGCGTAACACCCTGTACCAAGAACACTAAGGTAACCTGTCAAAATGACTACCGACCTGTAGAACTCACATCTGTAGCCATGAAATGCTTTGAAAGGCTGGTCATGGCTCACAACACCATTATCCCAGAAACCCTAGACCCACTCCAATTTGCATACCACCCAAACAGATCCACAGATGATGCAATCTCTATTGCACTGCACACTGCCCTTTCCCACCTGGACAAAAGGAACACCTATGTGAGAATGCTATTCATTGACTACAGCTCAGCATTCAACACCATAGTGCCCTTTGAAGCTCATCACTAAGCTAAGGACTCCGGGACTAAACACCTCCCTCTGCAACTGAACTTCCTGATGGGCCGCCCCCAGGTGGTAAGGGTAGGTAACAACACATCCGTCATGCTGATCCTCAACACGGGGCCCCTAAGGGGTGCGTGTTCAGTCCCCTTCTGTACTCCCTGTTCACTTATGACTGCAAGGCCAGGCACGACTCCAACACCATTAAGATTGCCGATGACACAACAGTGATAGGACTGATCACCGACAACAATGAGACGGCCTCTAGGGAGGAGGTCAGAGACCTGACCGTGTGGTGCAAGGACAACAACCTCTCCTTCAATGTGATCAAGACAAAAGAGATGATCGTGGACTACAGGAAAAGGAGGACCGAGCACGTCCCCATTCTCATCGACGGGGCTGTAGTGGAGCAAGTTGAGAGATTCAAGTTCCTTGGTATCCACATCACCAACAAACTAACATGGTCCAAGCACACAGAGACAGTCGTGATGAGGGCACGACAAAACCTATTCCCCCTCAGGAGACTGAAAAGGTCCTCAGATCCTCAAAATGTTTTACAGCTGCATCATCAAGAGCATCCTGACGAGTTGCATCAATGCCTGGTATGGCCACTGCTCGGCCTCCGACCGCAAGGCACTACAAAGGGGTGTCAGAGGAAGGTGGGGGCGCTACTGCACATCTTGTATGAAAAGGCTGACTGGACGGGGTGCTAGTGGAGATGGAGTAGAAGCGTTGCCTCAGATCTCCTTATTGTGAATTTTGAAATCTTAATTTCTTTAACGTTTTATTTCCAGTTTGCCCAAAACAATATATACACGTTGTTTAGTATATTCCCCAGGCACTAACTAGCAGCGGAAAATGTGAAATATGGTAAACGAAAACCAACAGAACATCTAATGCAAAGTTGACAAAGGCCCAGGTCCAACAAGCAGCAGCTAGCGCCATTTTGAGTACTGATGGCGACAACTCTCCAGATAACCAGCAACAAGATTCTACCCCGGCCATGTGTCAACAAATGAAAGAGGGTATAATGAAAACTATCAACAATCGTTTTGACAGGCTGAAGCAAAGTTTGAATCTCTCAAGACAGCACAGGCCGAACTGAGGGTCCGCATGGACACAGCCGATGAGGCTCTGTCTGATCATGACACCCGGATCGGAGGCCTGGAAACCACTTGCGCAGAGCTTAAAAAGAAGAATTAGGAGCTCCAAGTCAAGGTTCTCAATTTAGAAGGCAGGAGTCTCAGGCTGAACATCAAACTTGTGGGGATTTTGGAACCCCACAGAGTTCTTGTCCAAGCTCATTCCCAAGCTACTGGGCGACACCCCACGTAATTGACCGTGCACACCGCTATCTACAGGCGAAGTCCTCACCAGGTGCCAAGCCGTGCACCATAATCGCAAGCATGCATCACTTTCAGGAAAAGGAGTTCATTTTTCAACTTGGACAACAGCAAACTATGGAAAACCAAGTCCAAAAGGTTCTCATCTTCATCCGACTACACCATGGAGGCGATGGAGCAACGGGGAATAGTCCATGAGAGAGGTGGCTACATGTCCATCACAACGGCATGACGAGTCTTCACCCAACCAGAAGAGGCTGCAAGCTACGTATCAAAACTACAGCAAACACCCTGAAAGGGTGAAATCACTCGCCACAAATGTCTGGGATATTGACTGATCAAACAGCGGATTTTATGTTTATTCATGAACGGTAATGTATTCATTTGTTTTCCAACAACCGCAGAGAGGGTTGTTACTTAAGTCTGACTGTTGTTAGCTTGCTAGGGTAGTATTGGGTCTGTTCTAGCCATCATGCCCAGCAGGCCTCATTTACGTGAGATGGGGAGGGCAGGTTTCTCTGGGGAAGTAGTGGGGAGGGAGGGTTTCTCTGGGGAAGTAGTGGGGAGGGAGGGAGGGTTTCTCTGGGGAAGTAGTGGGGAGGGAGGGAGGGTTTCTCTGGGGAAGTAGTGGGGAGGGAGGGAGGGTTTCTCTGGGGAAGTAGTGGGGAGGGAGGGAGGGTTTCTCTGGGGAAGTAGTGGGGAGGGAGGGAGGGTTTCTCTGGGGAAGTAGTGGGGAGGGAGGGAGGGTTTCTCTGGGGAAGCAGTGGGGAGGGAGGGAGGGTTTCTCTGGGGAAGTAGTGGGGAGGGAGGGAGGGTTTCTCTGGGGAAGTAGTGGGGAGGGAGGGTTTCTCTGGGGAAGTAGTGGGGAGGGAGGGAGGGTTTCTCTGGGGAAGTAGTGGGGAGGGAGGGAGGGTTTCTCTGGGGAAGAAGTGGGGAGGGAGGGAGGGTTTCTCTGGGGAAGCAGTGGGGAGGGAGGGAGGGTTTCTCTGGGGAAGTAGTGGGGAGGGAGGGTTTCTCTGGGGAAGCAGTGGGGAGGGAGGGTTTCTCTGGGGAAGTAGTGGGGAGGGAGGGTTTTTATGGGGAAGTAGTGGGGAGAGAGGGTTTCTCTGGGGAAGTAGTGGGGAGGGAGGGAGCGTTTCTCTGGGGAAGTAGTGGGGAGGGAGGGAGGGTTTCTCTGGGGAAGTAGTGGGGAGAGAGGGTTTCTCTAGGGAAGCAGTGGGGAGAGAGGGTTTCTCTGGGGAAGTAGTGGGGAGAGAGGGTTTCTCTGGGGAAGTAGTGGGGAGAGAGGGTTTCTCTGGGGAAGCAGAGGGGAGGGAGGGTTTCTCTGGGGAAGTAGTGGGGAGGGAGGGTTTCTCTGGGGAAGTAGTGGGGAGGGAGGGTTTCTCTGGGGAAATAGTGGGGAGGGAGGGACGGTTTCTCTTGGGAAGTAGTGGGGAGGGAGGGAGGGTTTCTCTGGGGAAGCAGTGGGGAGCGAGGGAGGGTTTCTCTGGGGAAGTAGTGGGGAGGGAGGGGGGGTTTCTCTGGGGAAGTAGTGGGGAGGGAGGGAGGGTTTCTCTGGGGAAGTAGTGGGGATGGAGGGAGGGTTTCTCTGGGGAAGCAGTCTCCGCCATAGGTGCAAAAGGATATGGTATTTGTACCCGTTTCAGGAAACTAGGCCATTGTCGCGGGTCACTACCTCACAAAAGAGCCAACGTAATCAGTGTATGATATACCATTTTGTAGCTCTGTGTCTCTGCTTTTATCCAACATAAAAAACACAATTTCAAATGTTGCTACAATAAGACCGAATCAAGGAGGTCGGTCACATTTAAGCATTTGTAATCACTTGGTGATGACATCATTTTCCTGTAAGAAAGGCATATAAAAGCCACCGAGCTGCGGCATCTGGAATTCTCTTCCCGGGCTAGAGGTGTTGCTATTCTCTCTCGTAAAACATCCCTTTTCAACTCTTGTCCGTGTCTACAGACCCACACGATACATCATAGTATCAGGGAACATGAACGCTCTCCCTGTCACTCTATTGGCCCAAAAATTGATGACTCACATTTGTTTGGTAATGTTTTTGATTTACTCCCAAATCTTAGTACCCCTAATCTAATAATCAAAGGCGGTTTTAATTGTCATCTTTATCCATATCTTGACAGTCTTCTCTAAACAAACTCCACCAAATATCACCTCTGTCCAGGTTCTGATGAATCTAATTAAATCCAGGAATCTAGAGGACATCTGGAGACTGCAACATCCCACAGGAATCTAGAGGACATCTGGAGACTGCAACATCCCACAGGAATCTAGAGGACATCTGGAGACTGCAACATCCCACAGGAATCTAGAGGACATCTGGAGACTGCAACATCCCACATTGACGACAACAATATTTTAAAATTAAAATATGAATACAATTATATTCTTAATTCTCAGGTCCTTCTATTAAAGCTGTGCCAAAAACTATTTGAAGTAAAAAATTAAAAAATTAAATCGGAAAGGTTGCTGGCTAAAGGGTGTCCATAAAACCTGGTTGAGGGTGGGTACCTTGCTGACAGACCCTAAAGAGATAAACTGCTTCAAAGAATTTTACTCAGGGGTGTTTTCTTCCAAATTCGATGCTTCTAGTTCTGACGTTTCGGCCTTCTAGTTCTGACGTTTCAGCCTTCTAGTTCTGACGTTTCAGCCTTCTAGTTCTGACGTTTCAGCCTTCTAGTTCTGACGTTTCAGCCTTCTAGTTCTGACGTTTCAGCCTTCTAGTTCAGACATTTCAGCCTTCTAGTTCTGATGTTTCAGCCTTCTAGTTCTGACGTTTCAGCCTTCTAGTGCTGACGTTTCAGCCTTCTTTGATTCCATCAGCCTGCCAAAATTTGATGATAGCGCCCAAAAAATTATAGAAAAATAAAATATCACATTTACACAAGTAATCAGACCCTTTTACTCTCCAATTGCACTGTATTTGTAGAGGAATGCAGCTGTTTTCCTGTGTGATTTGTATGTTTTATTTGTGCTTACCATGACTGTGTTTTTGTGTTTTAATGTGTGTGTATATATATATATATATATCAAGCTCTATGATATATATATATATATATATATACAGTATCAGTTTTAGAACACCTACTCATTCAAGGGTTCTTCTTTATTCTTACTATTTTCTACATTGTAGAATAATAGTGAAGACATCAAAACTATGAAATAACACATATGGGAATCATGTAGTAACCCAAAAAAAGTGTCAATCAAATCAAAATATATTTTATATTTGAGATTCTTCAAAGTAGCCACCCTTTGCCTTCATGACAGCTTTGCACACTCTTGGCATTCTCTCAACCAGCTTCATGATGTAGTCACCTGGAATGCATTTCAATTAACAGGTGTGCCTTGTTAAACGTTCATTTGTGGAATTTCTTTCCTTCTTAACACGTTTGAGCCAATCAGTTATGTTCTGACAAGGTAGGGGTGGTAAACAGAAGAGGGTATACAGCCCTATTTGGTAAAAGACCAAGACCATATTATGGCAAGAACAGCTCAAATAAGTAAAGAGAAACGACAGTCCATCATTACTTTAAAACATGAAGGTCAGTCAATACGGAACATTTCAAGAACTTTTAAAGTGTCTTCAAGTGCAGTAGCAGAAACCATCAAGCTCTGTGATGAAACTGGCTCTCATGAGGACCGCCGCAGGAAAGGAAGACCCAGAGTTACCTCTGCAGCAGAGGATAAGTTCATTAGGGTTAACTGGCTCTCATGAGGACCGCCACAGGAAAGGAAGACCCAGAGTTACCTCTGCTGCAGAGGACAAGTTCATTAGAGTTAACAGCCTCAAAAATTGCAGCCCAAATAAATGCGTCACAGAGTTCAAGTAACAGACACATCTCAACCTCCGCAATCACCTGACCTCAACCCAATTAAGATGGTTTGGGATGAGTTGGACCGCAGAGTGAAGGAAAAGCAGCCAACAAGTGCTCAGCATATGTGGGAACTCCTTCAGCACTGTTGGAAAAGCATTCCTCATGAAGCTGGTTGAGAGAATGCCAAGAGTGTGCTACTTTGAAGAATCTAAAATATTAAATATATTTGGATTTCTTTAACACTTTTTTGGTTACTACATGGTTTCCTATGTGTTATTTCATCGTAAAAAATGTCATGTAAAAAATAAAGAAAAACCCTGGAATGACCAGATTTGTGTGTGTGTGTGTGTTTATATACATATATACATATATGTATATATATATTATGTTGTTTTTTTGTGTAATTTTTCGATTTCAGTTTACAAATCTGAACATATCTTTATTACTCAAATATTCTACAGGAGGGGGAGGGGCTAAAGGGCAGGGGACTTCCTGTGACATCATGGAATGTCATAGTCCTAGAACGTCATGCTCCCAGCTGGCTACGGTGTGTGTGTGACCTTTCTCCATTCTCTGAGTGTCTGTAGGTCCTTTTCACACAAACATCTCCTTCTTCCCATGTGTCGGAGGCCTGTGAGTGTGTGTGGAGCTGGGCATGGAAGAGTGTGTGTGTCCAAGGTGATTCTGGCAGCCCGGGCCAGGTAGCGGTGTGTGTAAGTGTGTGTGTGTATCGGGGTCGTCCAGGTGTGTGTGTGTATCGGAGTCGTCCAGGTGTGTGTGTGTATCGGGGTCGTCCAGGTGTGTGTGTGTATCGGGGTCGTCCAGGTGTGTGTCAGGCGTCCCTGCAGGGCTGAGCAGGGTATCGTAGTCGAAGCCTCTTAACGGCTGCAGAGACAGGGTCAATCCTCTTCGGGCCTTGGCCGGCCGGTCAGGACGCTCCCGCAGTGCCAAGATGACCTCCACAGGTCGTCGCTGTAGTAACGCCAGGTCAAAGGTCGCACCGTGGAAAAAGGTCTGCCGTTTGAAACGATCCAGGGTCCGCAGCCGCCGCGTCGGTGTCTTACACAGCAGCTGTCAATCAATCAATCAATCAATCAATCACATCTATTTCTAAAGCCCTTTTAACCACAATGTGTGTGTATGTGGCATAGACTTAGATAGACTACTCTAGTGTCCCATTAGATAGACTACTCTAGTGTCCCATTAGATAGACTACTCTAGTGTCCCATTAGATAGACAACTCTAGTGTCCCATTAGATAGACTACTCTAGTGTCCCATTAGATAGACAACTCTAGTGTCCCATTAGATAGACTACTCTAGTGTCCCATTAGATAGACTACTCTAGTGTCCCATTAGATAGACTACTCTAGTGTCCCATTAGATAGACTACTCTAGTGTCCCATTAGATAGACAACTCTAGTGTCCCATTAGATAGACTACTCTAGTGTCCCATTAGATAGACAACTCTAGTGTCCCATTAGATAGACTACTCTAGTGTCCCATTAGATAGACTACTCTAGTGTCCCATTAGATAGACTACTCTAGTGTCCCATTAGATAGACTACTCTAGTGTCCCATTAGATAGACTACTCTAGTGTCCCATTAGATAGACTACTCTAGTGTCCCATTAGATAGACTACTCTAGTGTCCCATTAGATGGACTACTCTAGTGTCCCATTAGATAGACAACTCTAGTGTCCCATTAGATAGACTATTCTAGTGTCCCATTAGATAGACTACTCTAGTGTCCCATTAGATAGACAACTCTAGTGTCCCATTAGATAGACTACTCTAGTGTCCCATTAGATAGACTACTCTAGTGTCCCATTAGATAGACTACTCTAGTGTCCCATTAGATAGACTACTCTAGTGTCCCATTAGATAGACTACTCTAGTGTCCCATTAGATAGACTACTCTAGTGTCCCATTAGATAGACAACTCTAGTGTCCCATTAGATAGACTACTCTAGTGTCCCATTAGATAGACTACTCTAGTGTCCCATTAGATAGACTACTCTAGTGTCCCATTAGATAGACTACTCTAGTGTCCCATTAGATGGACTACTCTAGTGTCCCATTAGATGGACTACTCTAGTGTCCCATTAGATGGACTACTCTAGTGTCCCATTAGATAGATTACTCTAGTGTCCCATTTGAGAATGGGCAGCGCCATTGAGGAATTGTACTATTTTGAAGTAATCAGCTGGTCGGGACTTCCTATGGGTTAAGGTTGGATCACATGATTTCATCAGGGCAAAAGGAAGGATCAGCCAATGAGGTGGCAATATGCAGCCCTTCAGTTGGTCTACCAACTCATAGAAGTACCAGTAGAAGAAGTGACTACTTCATAATGGAGATGGTCTCCATGGTGATGGTACAGACATAATGGAGATCAAATCAAATCAAATGTATTTATATAGCCCTTCGTACATCAGCTGATATCTCAAAGTGCTGTACAGAAACGTACAGATGGTCTCCATGGTGACGGTAGAGATAATGGAGTTGGTCTCCATGGTGACGGTACAGAGATAATGGGACAGATAGAAAGATGAGAAATGTAACTCAGTATATGGTGTACGTGTGAGTGTGAGTGAGTGTGTGTGTGTGTGTATACCTCAGTGATAAGTAGAGCCAGTGGAGGGCTGAAGCTGAGGGGGATGTCGTAGGGGAAACACCTCACTCTCCTCAACATACTGTAGTGGTCTGGTTCAGGCAGGACTGGGAACTGGACGGTGGGAGAGAGAAAGAGGGGAGAGAGAGAGGGGAGAAGGGGACAGGGGAGAGAGAGAGAGGGGAGAAGGGGACAGGGGAGAGAGAGAGAGAGAGGGAGAGAGAGAGAGGGGAGAGAGAGAGGGGAGGAGGGGACAGGGGAGAGAGAAAGAGAGGGGAGGAGGGGACAGGGGAGAGAGAGAGAGAGGGAGAGGGGAGAGAGAGAGGGGAGGAGGGGACAGGTGAGAGAGAGAGAGGGAGAGAGAGAGGGGAGAGAGAGAGGGGAGGAGGGGACAGGGGATAGAGAAAGAGAGGGAGAGAAAAAGAGGGGAGAGAGAGAGGGGAGGAGGGGACAGTGGAGAGAGAAAGAGAGGGAGAGAAAAAGAGGGGAGAGAGAGGAGAGAGAGAGGGGAGGAGGGGACAGGGGACAGGGGAGAGAGAGAGAGGGGAGAGAGAGAGGGGAGAAGGGGACAGGGGAGAGAGAGAGGGGAGAAGGGGACAGAAGAGAGAGAGAGAGAGAGGGAGAGAGAGAGGGGAGAGAGAGAGGGGAGAAGGGGACAGGGGAGAGAGAGAGGGGAGAAGGGGACAGAAGAGAGAGAGAGAGAGAGAGGGAGAGAGAGAGGGGAGAGAGAGAGGGGAGAGAGAGAGGGGAGGAGGGGACAGGGGAGAGAGAGAGAGAGAGGGGAGAAGGGGACAGGGGAGAGAGAGAGAGAGGGGAGAAGGGGACAGGGGAGGGAGAGAGAGAGGGGAGAGAGAGAGGGGAGAGAGAGAGGGGAGAGAGAGAGGTGAGAGAAAGGATATGTACATACACTACCGTTAAAAAGTTAGAAATGTCCTTGTTTTTTAAGGAAAAGCAAATGTTTTGTCCATTAAAATAACATCAAATTTATCAGAAATACATTGTAGACATTGTTCATGTTGTAAATTACTATTGTAGCTGGAAACGGCAGATTTTTTATGGAATATCTACATAGGAGTACAGAGGCCCATTATCAGCAACCATCACTCCTGTGTTCCAATGGCACGTTGTGTTAACTAATCCAAGTTTATAATTTTAAAAGGCTAATTGATCATTAGAAAACCCTTTTGCAATTATGTTAGCACAGCTGAAAACTGTTATGATTAAAGAAGCAAGAAAACTGGCCTTTAGACTAGTTGAGGATCTGGAGCATCAGCATTTGTGGGTTCGATTACAGGCTCAAAATGGCCAGAAACAAAGAACTTTCTTCTGAAACTTGTCAGTCTACTCTTGTTCTGAGAAATGAAGGCTATTCCATGCAAGAAATTGCCAAGAAACTTAGGATCTCGTACAATACTGTGTACTACTCCCTTCACAGAACAGCGCAAACTGTCTCTAACCAGAGTAGAAAGAGGAGTGGGAGGCCCCGGTGCACAACTGAGCAAGAGGACAAGTACATTAGAGTGTCTAGTTTGAGAAACAGATGCCTCACAAGTCCTCAACTGGCAGCTGAATTAAATAGGAACCGCAAAACACCAGTCTCAACGTCAACAGTGAAGAGGCGACTCCGGGATGCTGGCCTTCTAGGCAGAGTTGTAAAGAGAAAGCCATATCTCAGACTGGCCAATAAAAAGAAAAGATTAAGATGGGCAAAAGAACACAGACACTGGACAGAGGATCTCTGCCTCGAAGGCCAGCATTCCGGATGCTGTTTGAAAATACTGTTTGAAAAAACTACCTGACAATATAAATAATATAATACTAAAAACATAGTGAACGGTATTGTATGTGTATATACAGTGGGGAGAACAAGTATTTGATACACTGCCGATTTTGCAGGTTTTCCTACTTACAAAGCATGTCGAGGTCTGTAATGTTTTATCATAGGTACACTTCAACTGTGAGAGACGGAATCTAAAACCAAAATCCAGAAAATCACATTGTATGATTTTTTATTTTTTTATTTTTTTTTACCCATTTTTCTCCCCAATTTCGTAGTATCCAATTGTTTTAGTAGCTACTATCTTGTCTCGTCGTTACAACTCCCGTACGGGCTCGGGAGAGACGAAGGTTGAAAGTCATGCGTCCTCCGATACACAACCCAACCAAGCCGCACTGCTTCTTAACACAGCTCGCATCCAACCCGGAAGCCAGCCGCACCAATGTGTCGGAGGAAACACCGTGCACTTGGCAACCTTGGTTAGCGTGCACTGCGCCCGGCCCGCCACAGGAGTCGCTGGTGCGCGATGAGACAAGGATATCCCTACCGGCCAAGCCCTCAATCAGAAGCTTCTAAAGCCATGACATCATTTTCTGGAATTTTCCAAGCAGTTTAAAGGCACAGTCAACTTAGTGTATGTAAACTTCTGGCCCACTGGAATTGTGATACAGTGAATTATAAGTGAAATAATCTGTCTGTAAAAATCTGTCTGTTGTTGGTAAAATGACTTGTGTCATGCACAAAGTAGATGTCCTAACCGACTTGCCAAAACTATAGTTTGTTAACAAGAAGTTTGTGGAGTGGTTGAAAAACTATTTTTAATGACTCTAACCTAAGTGTATGTAAACTTCTGACTTCAACTGCATATGAGAGAGAGAGAGAGAGAGAGAGAGAGAGAGAGATAGATATAGAGAGATAGATAGATATATTGAGATAGATATAGAGAGAGATAGCTATAGAGAGAGAGATAGATATATATAGAGAGAGATAGAGATTGGAGGGAAGGGGGTGTAACACACAAACCATCTGTCTTTCCCTCAATGTGTCATGTGACTCAGTGTGTCTAAATACAATACACTGAGTTGTGTTGGTTTCTTACTCTACACTGTAAATAACCAAGAATCCAGGCTCTGCCACACACACATTTACATAATGCCAGATAGCGTAGTGACTCACCTTCCCAGTGACCAATGAGAAGAGGAGGATTCCCAGCGACCACCAATCAGCTGAGTGGCTGTAGGGTCCCCCACTCAGAACTTCAGGGGCTGGAGAAACACACACACACACACACACACAGCAGGGCATGTCTGTCACACACTGTATTTTTCACCGTGTGTGTGTGTGTGTGTGTGTGTAGACTGTGTATCAAATCAAATTGTATTGGTCACATACATATTTTTAGCTCCAAAAGTGCAGTTTCACAACAATACACACAACTCTAAAGGAAAAGAATAGAATTAAGAAATTATTAAATAGGTTGATTAATGTCTGAGTGTCTAAAATAATAGAATACAGTATATACATAGGAGATCTGTAAAACAGTGTGTAAACATGATTAAAGAGACTAGTGGTCCATTATTAAAGTGACCAGTATAACAATATTTTGAAGATAAAAACACAACGCAGAGGACGAGAGGACTAGAATTAACGATCAATAGGGTCAACGTAAATAGTTGGTCTTCGGATCAACATCTGTTCAGAATCTGTGGAATGGCAGTCCTGAACTCAGAGCTACGTGTGCCACGTTTTCATTGGTCTGTACATTGAGTCTGGAGCAGGATACTTGTTATTTAGCCATTGGCCCAGTTATACTGCAAGGACTTCTGATTGGTCAACCCCAGGCTAGGGGGGTTATAAATGGCATCCTGTTCCTTTGTTCTGTAGAGAAAAGCTGAGAACATGTCTATGGCTGTCTGAAGTGGTTCTCAATCAGAGGCAGGTGTTTATCGTTGTCTCTGATTGGGAACCATATTTAGGCAGCCATATTCTTTGAGTTTGTCGTGGGTGATTGTCCTTAGTGTCTTGATGTCCTTATTCTGTGTTAGTTTACACAAGTATAGGCTGTTTCGGTTTTCGTTACGTTTATTGTTTTGTAGTGTTTGTATTTAGATTCGTGTTTCGTTTGTTGAATAAACATGGATCGCAATCTACACGCTGCATTTTGGTCCGACTCTCCTTCTCATACAGAAAACCGTTACAGAATCACCCACCACTTACGGACCAAGCAGCGTGTCAACAGGCAGCAACAGCAGCGAAAAGAGGAGATACATAGTAAGGATTTCTGGACATGGGAGGAAATCCTCGACGGGAGAGGACCCTGGGCTAAACCAGGGGAGTGTAGCCGCACCAAGGTGCAGCAGGAGAAGGAACAGAGGCAGCAGCAGCAGGAGCAGCTGCAGTGGGAGAGGCTGCACCACCTGGAGAAATGGACATGGGAGGAGGAACTGGACGGTAAAGGACCCTGGGCTCAGCCTGGAGAATATCGCCGCCCCAAGGAAGAACTGGAGGCGGCGAAAGCTGAGAGGCGCAGATATGAGGAGGCAGCACGACGTAGCGGATGGAAGCCTGAGAGGCAGCCCCAAAAATGTATTGGGGGGGGGGGGCTAACAGGGAGTATGGCTACGCCAGGTAGGAGACCTGGGCAGACTCCCTGTGCTTACCGGGGGGCTAGAGAGACCGGACAGGCACCGTGTTATGCAGTGGTGCGCACGGTGTCTCCAGTGCGGGTGCATGGCCCGGTGCGGTATATTCCAGCTCCGCGTGTCGGCCGGGCTAGATTGAGCATCGAGCCTAATGCCATGAAGCCGGCTCTACGCAGCTGGTCCCCAGTGCGTCTCCTTGGGCCGGCTTACATGGCACCAGCCTTGCGCTCGGTGTCTCCGGTTCGCCTGCATAGCCCAGTGCGGGCTATTCCACCTCGCCGCACTGGCAGTGCGTCTCCGGTCTTTCCAGTACCACCTCCACACCCCAGCCCTCCGGTAGCAGCTCCCCGCACCAGGCTTCCTGTGCGTGTCCTCGGCCCAGTACCACCAGTGCCAGCACCACGCATCAGGCCTACAGTGCGCCTCGCCTGTCCAGCGCTGCCGGAGCCTTCCTCCTCTCCAGCGCTGTCGGAGTCTCCCGCCTGTTTAGCGCTGTCAGAGCTTTCCGCCTCTACAGCGCTGCCGGAGTCTCCCGCCTGTTCGGAACTGCCAGTCTGCAAGGAGCTGCCAGTTTGCAAGGAGCTGCCAGTCTGCAAGGAGCTGCCAGTCTGCAAGGAGCTGCCAGTCTGCAAGGAGCTGCCAGTCTGCAAGGAGCCGCCAGAGCTGCCAGTCTGCAGGATGCCGCCAAAGCTGCCAGTCTGCAAGGAGCCGCCAGAGCTGCCAGTCTGCAAGGAGCCGCCAGAGCTGCCAGTTAGCATGGAGCAGCCAGAGCCGCCAGTCAGCATGGAGCAGTCAGGGCCGCCAATCAGCATGGAGCAGCCAGGGCCGCCAGTCAGCATGGAGCAGCCAGGGCCGCCAGTCAGCATGGAGCAGCCAGTCAGCATGGAGCAGCCAGTCAGCATGGAGCAGCCAGTCAGCATGGAGCAGCCAGAGCTGCCAGTCAGCATGGAGCAGCCAGAGCTGCCAGTCAGCATGGAGCAGCCAGAGCTGCCAGTCAGCATGGAGCAGCCAGAGCTGCCAGTCAGCATGGAGCAGCCAGAGCTGCCAGTCAGCATGGAGCAGCCAGAGCTGTCAATCAGCATGGAGCAGCCAGTCAGCATGGAGCAGCCAGAGCTGCCAGTCAGCATGGAGCAGCCAGAGCTGCCAGTCAGCATGGAGCAGCCAGAGCTGTCAGTCAGCATGGAGCAGCCAGTCAGCATGGAGCAGCCAGAGCTGCCAGTCAACCAGACTCTTCCAGATCTGCCAGTCGACCAGACTCTTCCAGATCTGCCAGTCGACCAGACTCTTCCAGATCTGCCAGTCTACCAGACTCTTCCAGATCTGCCAGTCTACCAGACTCTTCCAGATCTGCCAGTCGACCAGACTCTTCCAGATCTGCCAGTCGACCAGACTCTTCCAGATCTGCCAGTCGACCAGACTCTTCCAGATCTGCCAGTCGACCAGACTCTTCCAGATCTGCCAGTCTACCAGACTCTTCCAGATCTGCCAGTCGACCAGACTCTTCCAGATCTGCCAGTCGACCAGACTCTTCCAGATCTGCCAGTCGACCAGACTCTTCCAGATCTGCCAGTCGACCAGACTCTTCCGGATCTGCCAGTCGACCAGACTCTTCCAGATCTGCCAGTCGACCAGACTCTTCCAGATCTGCCAGTCGACCAGACTCTTCCAGATTCTCCAGTCAGCCAGGATCTGCCGAAACCACCAGCCAGCCAGGATCTGGTAGATTCATCAACCTGCCTGAGCTTCCTCTCACTCCTGAGCTTCCTCTCACTCCTGAGCTTCCTCTCACTCCTGAGCTTCCCCTCAGTCCCGAGCTGCCTCAGTCCCGAGCTGCCCCTCGGTCCCGATCTGCTCCTCAGTCCAGTGGGGTTCTGGGTGAGGACTACTAGGCCATGGTCGGCGGCGAGGGTGGACTATCCAGGGACGCGAGGAGAGGGGACTAAGACATTGACTGAGTGGGGTCCACGTCCCGCGCCGAAGCCGCCACCATGGACAGACGCCCACCCGGACCCTCCCTATTGTTTTGGAGGTGCGTTCGGGAGTCCGCACCTTAGGGGGGGGGGGGTTCTGTCACGCCCTGGTCTAAGTATTTTGTGTTTATCTTTATTTATTTGGTCAGGCCAGGGTGTGGCATGGGTTTTTGTATGTGGTGTGTATGTATGGGGATTGTAGCTAGTGGGGTGTTCTAGCTAAGTCTATGGCTGTCCGAAGTGGTTCTCAATCAGAGGCAGGTGTTTATCGTTGTCTCTGATTGGGAACCATATTTAGGCAGCCATATTCTTTGAGTTTGTCGTGGGTGATTGTCCTTAGTGTCTTGATGTCCTTATTCTGTGTTAGTTTACACTAGTATAGGCTGTTTCGGTTTTCGTTACGTTTATTGTTTTGTAGTGTTTGTATTTAGATTTGTGTTTCGTTTGTTGAATAAACATGGATCGCAATCTACACGCTGCATTTTGGTCCGACTCTCCTTCTCATACAGAAAACCGTTACAGAACAGGGGAGACTGAACATCATTTTCGGAGCTTGCCTTGGTCGTATTCTCGCTGGGCAGAAATCTCAGAGATCAACTGGTAAACTCTGATTTACTCCAATATATTCCTGAACAACGTCTATTTGTGCCCCTCCTGGATGGAAACTACAAGTGTAATGCTCAATGCAAAGGCAGTTATAAATGTAGATCCTTCAAACACCCCCAAACAGGGAAACAGATCCCAATCAAAGGTGTTTCCACGTGCTCCACTAAGGCAGTTATTTATCTTATAACTTGTCCTTGTGGTAAAGATTATGTGGGTAAAACAAAGCGCAAATTAAAAGTACAAATCTCGGAGCATCGTAGCACCATTAGGTGCAAAAACTCGACTTACCCAGTTGCGGACCACTTTTTGGAAGCAAACCACTTGATTTCGTCTCTGCGTTATATTGGCATCGAACATATCACCCTCCCTAGGAGAGGGGGTGACCTTGATCATTTATTGTTAAAACGAGAGGCTGCCTGGATCTTTAATCTAAAGACCCTTGCTCCCTTCGGTCTCAACGTAGACTTTGACCTGAAGCCATTCTTGTGATTATTGTGACTTTGCCATTGTAATTGTTTGTAAACTTGTGTAGTCTAAAATGAATCTATGATCGTATGCTATCCATTTGTTGTTTGTATGCTGTTCTTTGTATGACATTTTAATATTTGATTATTAACCAATGATATTGGGCCACTCTTGGCCATGATTATAGACACCTGTGTCTTTTGACACTAAATAAACGAGTCATCCCGCAGTGTTTGTGATTATACCCTGATGAAGACAGCTTGGCTGTCGAAACGTTGGTAATTAAATTTTTGCATCTGAGTTCCTAGAGTGTGCGGCTCTCTTTTATTTTCTAGTTTTGTACTCCGCCAGCCAGCCCCTAAATAGGTGTGCGTTTCTTTTTCTTCTAAAGAGACTGAACATCTGAACATTTACCTCCCAGCATCTATGATTTGTCATTCTCAAATAAACACATTTTTCTCCCCTGATTTGCTTTGGAGTTTGTATAGGGCAGCAGACTGGTGCAGGGTTGTGTGTGTGTGTGTGTGTGTGTGTGCGTGTGCGTGTGTGTGTGCGTGTGTGAATGTGTGTGTGTGTTTGTGTGTGTGAATGTGTGTGTGTGTGTGTTTGTGTGTGTGTGTTTGTGTGTGTGAATGTGTGTGTGTGTGTGTGTGTTTGTGTGTGTGAATGTGTGTGTGTGTGTGTGTTTGTGTGTGTGTGTTTGTGTGTGTGAATGTGTGTGTGTGTGTGTGTGTGTTTGTGTGTGTGTGTTTGTGTGTGTGAATGTGTGTGTGTGTGTGTGTGTTTGTGTGTGTGTGTGTGTGTGTGTGTGTGCGTGCGTGTGTGCGTGTGTGAATGTGTGTGTGTGTGTGTGTTTGTGTGTGTGTGTGTTTGTGTGTGTGAATGTGTGTGTGTGTTTGTGTGTGTGTGTTTGTGTGTGTGAATGTGTGTGTGTGTGTGTGTGTGTGTGTGTGTGTGTGTGTGTGTGTGTGTGTGCTCACCCATGTACTGGATGGTCCCACAGATAGTGAAGGCTCTTCCTCCTCTCTCCAGACGACGAGACAAACCAAAGTCAGCCAGACGGAGGTGGCCTAGAATAAACCATGATTACTGTTATCATCATTACTGGAATAAACCATTACTACTGTTATCACTACAAGAATAAACCATTACTACTGTTTTCATTACTGGAATAAACCATTACTACTGTTATCACTACTAGAATAAACCATTACTCCTGTTATCATTACTGGAATAAACCATTACTACTGTTATCACTACTAGAATAAACCATTACTACTGTTATCATTACTGGAATAAACCATTACTACTGTTATCACTACTAGAATAAACCATTACTACTGTTATCAGTAGTGTGTCTCCATGTCCCCATGTCTCCATGTCTCCATGTCCCCATGTCTCCATTTCTCCCATGTCTCCATGTCTCCATGTCCCCATGTCTCCATGTCTCCATGTCCCCCATGTCTCCATGTCTCAATTTCTCCATGTCTCCATTTCTCCCATGTCCCCATGTCTCCATGTCCCCACGTCTCCACGTCCCCATGTCTCCATGTCTCCCATGTCTCCATGTCCCCATGTCTCCCATGTCTCCATGTCCCCATGTCTCCATGTCTCCATGTCTCCCATGTCTCCATGTCCCCATGTCTCCCATGTCTCCCATGTCGCCATGTCCCCATGTCTCCCATGTCTCCCATGTCTCCATGTCCCCATGTCTCCCATGTCTCCAATGTCCCCATGTCTCCATGTCTCCATGTCCCCATGTCTCCCAGTCCCCATGTCTCCAATATCTCCATGTCCCCATGTCTCCATGTCCCCATGTCTCCCATGTCTCCATGTCTCCCATGTCTCCATGTCCCCATTTCTCCCATGTCTCCATGTCTCCATGTCCCCATGTCTCCCATGTCTCCATGTCTCCATGTCTCCCATGTCTCCATGTCCCCATGTCTCCATGTCCCCATGTCTCCATTTCTCCATGTCCCCATGTCTCCCATGTCTCCATGTCTCCCATGTCTCCATTTCTCCCATGTCTCCATTTCTCCATGTCTCCATTTCTCCATGTCCCCATTTCTCCATGTCTCCATTTCTCCATGTCTCCATGTTTCCCATGTCTCCCATGTCTCCATTTCTCCCATGTCTCCAAGTCTCCATTTCTCTCCATGTCTCCAATGTCTCCATGTCTCCATTTCTCCCATGTCTCCATTTCTCCATGTCTCCCATGTCTCCATGTCCCCATGTCTCCATGTCCCCATTTCTCCATGTCTCCATTTCTCCATGTCTCCCATGTCTCCATGTTTCCCATGTCTCCCATGTCTCCATTTCTCCCATGTCTCCATGTCTCCATTTCTCTCCATGTCTCCATGTCTCCCATGTCTCCATTTCTCCCATGTCTCCATTTCTCCCATGTATCCATTTCTCCCATGTCTCCATTTCTCCCATGTCTCCATGTCTCCATTTCTCCCATGTCTCCATTTCTCTCCATGTCTCCATGTCTCCCATGTCTCCATTTCTCCCATGTCTCCATTTCTCCCATGTATCCATTTCTCCCATGTCTCCATGTCTCCCATGTCTCCATGTCTCCATTTCTCCATTTCTCCATGTCTCCATTTCTCCCATGTCTCCCATGTCTCCATGTCTCCATTTCTCCATGTCTCCATGTCTCCATTTCTCCATGTCTCCCATGTCTCCATGTCTCCCATGTCTCCATGTCTTCATGTCTCAATGTCTCCCATGTCTCCATGTCTTCATGTCTCCATGTCTCCCATGTCTCCATTTATTTAGCAAGACACGTGACTCACTGTCTGTAGGAGGTAACCATTTTCCTGTATAGGCTGGTGTACCTAAAACTCTGTCCACTGAGTGTTTGTTCTCAATTTAAAATGATACCAGTACACAACGTATGAGGTAAACCATACACCAGATTTATGTACATGCCTTTTAAGTGCTGACATATTATAGCAGATTAGGCCTTCACTCCTGAATGGTAAGACTCAATGGAGAATCTCTCTCTGACACACACACACAGATACACACAGACACAGACACAGACACAGACACAGACACACACACACAGCGTGAGTTTACCTTGATCTGTGAGCAGAATGTTCTCCATCTACAGTAGAACACACAGTGGTCACATGTTTATTTGTTGCTATGGTTACATCACATCCAAACACATATAGATGTCAAACTGCAGTGGAGATGTTTTTATATCATGTAGATGACAGATATCAACTAATAGATGTATCATTAGTAAAAGATGTAAACATGTAATGTATGAATGGGTCGCTGGTGTCTTGAGTAAATAAAAGTATACAAACGTTATTTATATATTCTTTCACAATTAAAAAAGACTTTCTTAAGTATGAACTTAAATCAGAAAGTGTGTAAAAATGATAATGAATTTACATGAGACAACCTGGTTCTCTTTGGGCCCCGAGGCAAATACAGTTGAGAGCCACTGATGTACAGTGTATATTATATAATATACTATATATTATAATAATAATAATAATATAATAATATTATATTAATATTATATTATGTATATTATATAATATACACTGAACAAAAATAGAAACGAAACATGCAACAATTTTACTGAGTTACTACAGTTCATATGAGGAAATCAGTCAATTTAAAAGAATTAATTAGGCCCTAATCTATGGATTTCACATGACTGGGCAGGAGCACAGCCATGGGTGGGTCTGGGAGGGCATGGGCCCACCCTCTAGGGAGACAGGCCCACCCACTAAGGAGACAGGCCCACCCACTAGGGAGACAGGCCAACCCACTAGGGAGACAGGCCAACCCACTAGGGAGACAGGCCCACCCACTAGGGAGACAGGCCAACCCACTAGGGAGACAGGCCAACCCACTAGGGAGACAGGCCCACCCACTAGGGAGACAGGCCCACCCACTAGGGAGACAGGCCCACCCTCTAGGGAGACAGGCCCACCCACTAGGGAGCCAGGCCCAGCCACTAGGGAGACAGGCCCACCCACTGGGGAGCCAGGCCCACCCACTAGGGAGACAGGCCCATGCACTGGGGAGACAGGCCCACCCACTGGGGAGCCAGGCCCACCCACTAGGGAGACAGGCCCACCCACTAGGGAGACAGGCCCACCCACTAGAGAGACAGGCCCACCCACTGGGGAGCCAGGCCCAGCCACTAGGGAGACAGGCCCACCCACTAGGGAGCCAGGCCCACCCACTAGGGAGACAGGCCCACCCACTGGGGAGCCAGGCCCACCCACTGGGGAGCCAGGCCCACCCACTGGGGGGCAGGCCCACCCACTAGGGAGACAGGCCCACCCACTAGGGAGACAGGCCCACCCACTAGGGAGACAGGCCCACCCACTAGGGAGCCAGGCCCACCCACTGGGGAGCCAGGCCCACCCACTAGGGAGACAGGCCCATGCACTGGGGAGACAGGCCCACCCACTGGGGGGCAGGCCCACCCACTAGGGAGACAGGCCCAGACAATCAGAATGAGTTTTTCCCCATAAAAGGGCTTTTTTACAGACAGAAATACTCCTCAATTTCATGGTGGATGGTCTCAGATGATCCCAAAAGTTGAAGAAGCTGGATGTGGAGGTCCTGGGCTGGCGTGGTTATACATGGTCTGTGGTTGTGAGGCCGGTTGGACGTACTGCCAAATTCTCTAAAACGATGCTTATGGCAGAAAACAGCTCTGGTGGACATTCCTGCAGTCAGCATGCCAATTGCAATCCCCCGCAAAACTTGAGACATCTGTGGCATTGTGTGACTAAACTGCACATTTTAGAGTGGCCTTTCATTGTCCCCAGCACAAGGTGCACCTGTGTAAGGATCATGCTGTTTAATCATCTTATTGATATGCCACACCTGTCAGGTAGATGGATTATCTTGGTAAAGGAGAAAATGCTCACTAACTGGGATGTTAAAAAAAATATGAGCACAAACATTTTGAGAAAACTGTCTGGAAACATTCTGGGATCTCTTATTTGATTTACATGTTGCGTTTCTATTTTTGTTCAGTTGGTTGGCGAATGGAACAGCTCTGATGTCATGTCCTTTCTAGCTCTTACCTTCACATCTCTGTGGATGATCCCAACGTCATGGAGGAACCCTGGGGAGACAAACAACATAGTCAGCATCTGTCTAGTGTGTGTGTGTATGAGTGTGTGTTTGAGTGTGTGTATGTATGTATGTATGTATGTGTGTGTGTGTGTGTGTGTGTGTGTGTGTGTACTCACCGAGAGCGCAGCCTAACTCTGCAGCAAACACCCTGACAGCGTCCTCGCTGAACTGGCCAATCATCACCCAGTATGTATACAAGTCCCCGGTACTGCAGTAGTCACACACTAGAGAGACACACACAGTATGAGAGAGCATCAACATGTTAGGATGAAACACAGTGGGGGGTGAGGAGAGGGGGAGAGGAGGGAGGATCACATTCTGACTCAGAAGGGGGAGGAAGGGGTGAGGAGAGAGGGGGAGGAGGGAGGATCTGGGTCACATTCTGACTCAGAAGGGGGAGGAAGGGGTGGGGAGAGGGGGAGAGGAGGGAGGATCTGGGTCACATTCTAACTCAGAGGGAGGAGGAAGGAGTGAGAGAGGGGGAGAGGAGGGAGGATCTGGGTCACATTCTGACTCAGAGGGGGGGGGAAGGGGTGAGGAGAGAGGGAGAGGAGGGAGTATCTGGGTCACATTCTGACTCAGAAGGGGGAGGAAGGGGTGGGGAGAGGGGGAGAGGAGGGAGGATCACATTCTGACTCAGAGGGAGGAGGAAGGGGTGAGGAGAGGGGGAGAGGAGGGAGGATCACATTCTGACTCAGAGGGAGGAGGAAGGAGTGAGAGAGGGGGAGAGGAGGGAGGATCTGGGTCACATTCTAACTCAGAGGGAGGAGGAAGGAGTGAGAGAGGGGGAGAGGAGGGAGGATCTGGGTCACATTCTGACTCAGAGGGGGGGGGGGGAGGGGTGAGGAGAGAGGGAGAGGAGGGAGTATCTGGGTCACATTCTGCCTCAGAAGGGGGAGGAAGGGGTGGGGAGAGGGGGAGAGGAGGGAGGATCACATTCTGACTCAGAAGGGGGAGGAAGGGGTGAGGAGAGAGGGAGAGGAGGGAGTATCTGGGTCACATTCTGACTCAGAAGGGGGAGGAAGGGGTGAGGAGAGAGAAGGGGGGGAAATGGCACTCCATAGGGCTCTGGTCTATAGTAGTGTACTCCATAGGGCTCTGGTCTATAGTAGTGTACTCCATAGGGCTCTGGTCTATAGTAGTGCACTCCATAGGGCTCTGGTCTATAGTAGTGTACTCCATAGGGCTCTGGTCTATAGTAGTGCACTCCATAGGGCTCTGGTCTATAGTAGTGTACTCCATTGGGCTCTGGTCTATAGTAGTGCACTCCATAGGGCTCTGGTCTATAGTAGTGTACTCCATAGGGCTCTGGTCTATAGTAGTGCACTCCATAGGGCTCTGGTCTATAGTAGTGTACTCCATTGGGCTCTGGTCTATAGTAGTGCACTCCATAGGGCTCTGGTCTATAGTAGTGCACTCCATAGGGCTCTGATCTATAGTAGTGCACTCCATAGGGCTCTGGTCTATAGTAGTGTACTTCATAGGGCTCTGGTCTATAGTAGTGCACTCCATAGGGCTCTGGTCTATAGTAGTGTACTTCATAGGGAATAGAGTTCCATTTGGGACGTGATCTGTCTAACAGGAGAGGAACAGGATGTGACATAGAGAGGAACAGGGTGAGACCTAGAGAGGAACAGGTTGGGAACTAGAGAGGAACAGGTTGGGAACTAGAGAGGAACAGGATGTGACCTAGAAAGGAACAGGATGTGACCTAGAGAGGAACAGGTTGGGAACTAGAGAGGAACAGGATGTGACCTAGAAAGGAACAGGATGTGACCTAGAGAGTAACAGGATGGGAACTAGAGAGGAACAGGATGTGACCTAGAGAGGAACAGGATGTGACCTAGAGAGGTACAGGTTGGGAACTAGAGAGGAACCAGACAGGAGCATCAACGTGTCCAAGCAACGGTTTTTAAGGTGAAGGGTTAAATGTTGGGACGGACTCCGGGTGAGGGATTAGAGCTGGGCTGGGGGAAAGAGCTCCCAGGTGTGGTCTGTTATTGGTGGGGAGTGAGGGGTGAGTTTAGGTTTCTATGTGAGATGTCTCTGTGTCTGGGTAGGGACAGTGGGGCAGTGAGATAATGAGATAGTGAGATAATGAGGCTAAGGGCAGTGGGACAGTGGGATAATGAGGCTAAGGGCAGTGGAACTGTGGGATAATGAGGTTAAGGACAGTAGGATAATGAGGTTAAGGGTAGTGGGGAAGTGGGATAATGAGGTTAAGGGCAGTGGGATAATGAGGGTAACGGCAGCGGGGCAGTGGAATAATGAGGATAAGGGCAGTGGGACAATGAGGTTAACAGCAGCGGGGCAGTGGGATAATGAGGATAAGGGCAGTGGGATAATGAGGATAACAGCAGCGGGGCAGTGGAATAATGAGGGTAAGGGCAGTGGGATAATGAAGATAATGGCAGTGGGGCAATGGGATAATGAGGTTAAGGGCAGTGGGATAATGAGGTTAAGGGCAGTGGGATAATGAGGCTAACGGCAGTGGGGCAGTGGGATAATGAGGTTAAGGGCAGTGGGATAATGAGGTTAAGGGCAGTGGGATAATGAGGTTAAGGGCAGCAGGATAATGAGGTTAAGGGCAGAGGGATAATGAGGTTAAGGGCAGAGGGGCAGTGGGATAATGAGGATAACGGCAGTGGGGCAGTGGGATAATGAGGTTAAGGGCAGTGGGGCAGTGGGATAATGAGGTTAAGGGCAGTGGGACAGTGGGATAATGAGGTTAAGGGCAGTGGGATAATGAGGTTAAGGGCAGTGGGATAATGAGGATAACGGCAGGGGGCAGTGGGATAATGAGGATAACGGCAGGGGGCAGTGGGATAATGAGGTTAAGGGCAGTGGGATAACGAGGATAACGGCAGGGGGCAGTAGGATAATGAGGTTAAGGGCAGTGGGACAGTGGGATAATGAGGATAACGACAGGGGGTAGTGGGATAATGAGGTTAAGGGCAGGGGGCAGTGGGATAATGAGGTTAAGGGCAGTGGGATAATGAGGATAACGGCAGGGGGGCAGTGGGATAATGAGGCAGTGGGGCGTTTCTATGTGACTAATATAGAGGTGTATCTGTGTCTGAGTAAGGACACAGTGAGGTTGGTTTTAGGGTTGGGGGCATTAGGGTTCTATAGGGGTTCAGGTCTGGATGCTTCCTGTGTGACTCACTAATGTAGAGGTGTCTCTGTGTCTGCCAGCAGTCCTGAAGGTCGTGGACGAACGGGTGACGCACCTGACGCTGAGGACAAAGGTCACAGGTCAGCCTAAGAGTAATCTCGGTGAAGTAAAATTCTCGAGAAAGTTTGTCATTTCCTGTTTTATTTCTGGGGGGAAATGTTGCTAACAATTGTGATTACCGTTGTGCGAAGGAAGGAAGCAAAGTTTCCCTCTCAAAAGGAAAGTCTTGGTCAAAAGTGCTCCTTCTGCTAATTTCACCCGTGTTTATCATGAACAACACCTCTACTGTGTTTATCATGAACAACACCTCTAATGTGTTTATCATGAACAACACCTCTACTGTGTGTTTCACCCGTGTTTATCATGAACAACACCTCTACTGTGTGTTTCACCCGTGTTTATCATGAACAACACCTCTACTGTGTTTATCATGAACAACACCTCTACTGTGTGTTTCACCCGTGTTTATCATGAACAACACCTCTAATGTGTTTATCATGAACAACACCTCTACTGTGTGTTTCACCCGTGTTTATCATGAACAACACCTCTACTATGTGTATCATGAACAACACCTCTACTGTGTTTATCATGAACAACACCTCTACTGTGTTTATCACGAACAACACCTCTACTGTGTTTATCATGAACAACACCTCTACTGTGTGTTTCACCCGTGTTTATCATGAACAACACCTCTACTGTGTTTATCATGAACAACACCTCTACTGTGTGTTTCACCCGTGTTTATCATGAACAACACCTCTACTGTGTGTTTCACCCGTGTTTATCATGAACAACACCTCTACTGTGTTTATCATGAACAACACCTCTACTATGTTTATCATGAACAACACCTCTACTGTGTTTATCATGAACAACACCTCTACTGTGTTTATCATGAACAACACCTCTACTGTGTTTATCATGAACAACACCTCTACTGTGTTTATCATGAACAACACCTCTACTGTGTTTATCATGAACAACACCTCTACTGTGTTTATCATGAACAACACCTCTACTGTGTTTATCATGAACAACACCTCTACCGTGTTTATCATGAACAACACCTCTACCGTGTTTATCATGAACAACAACTCTACCGTGTTTATCATGAACAACACCTCTACCGTGTTTATCATGAACAACACCTCTACTATGTTTATCATGAACAACACCTCTACCGTGTTTATCATGAACAACACCTCTACCGTGTTTATCATGAACAACACCTCTACCGTGTTTATCATGAACAACACCTCTACCGTGTTTATCATGAACAACACCTCTACCGTGTTTATCATGAACAACACCTCTACCGTGTTTATCATGAACAACACCTCTACCGTGTTTATCATGAACAACACCTCTACCGTGTTTATCATGAACAACACCTCTACCGTGTTTATCATGAACAACACCTCTACCGTGTTTATCATGAACAACACCTCTACCGTGTTTATCATGAACAACACCTCTACTATGTTTATCATGAACAACACCTCTACCGTGTTTATCATGAACAACACCTCTACCGTGTTTATCATGAACAACACCTCTACCGTGTTTATCATGAACAACACCTCTACCGTGTTTATCATGAACAACACCTCTACCGTGTTTATCATGAACAACACCTCTACTGTGTTTATCATGAACAACACCTCTACCGTGTTTATCATGAACAACACCTCTACTGTGTTTATCATGAACAACACCTCCACTGTGTGTTTCACCTGTGTTTATCATGAACAACACCTCCACTGTGTGTTTCACCTGTGTTTATCATGAACAACACCTCTACTGTGTTTATCATGAACAACACCTCTACCGTGTTTATCATGAACAACACCTCTACCGTGTTTATCATGAACAACACCTCTACTATGTTTATCATGAACAACACCTCTACCGTGTTTATCATGAACAACACCTCTACTATGTTTATCATGAACAACACCTCTACCGTGTTTATCATGAACAACACCTCTACCGTGTTTATCATGAACAACACCTCTACCGTGTTTATCATGAACAACACCTCTACCGTGTTTATCATGAACAACACCTCTACCGTGTTTATCATGAACAACACCTCTACCGTGTTTATCATGAACAACACCTCTACTGTGTTTATCATGAACAACACCTCTACCGTGTTTATCATGAACAACACCTCTACCGTGTTTATCATGAACAACACCTCTACCGTGTTTATCATGAACAACACCTCTACCGTGTTTATCATGAACAACACCTCTACCGTGTTTATCATGAACAACACCTCTACCGTGTTTATCATGAACAACACCTCTACCGTGTTTATCATGAACAACACCTCTACTATGTTTATCATGAACAACACCTCTACTGTGTTTATCACGAACAACACCTCTACCGTGTTTATCATGAACAACACCTCTACCGTGTTTATCATGAACAACACCTCTACCGTGTTTATCATGAACAACACCTCTACTATGTTTATCATGAACAACACCTCTACCGTGTTTATCATGAACAACACCTCTACCGTGTTTATCATGAACAACACCTCTACCGTGTTTATCACGAACAACACCTCTACCGTGTTTATCATGAACAACACCTCTACCGTGTTTATCATGAACAACACCTCTACCGTGTTTATCATGAACAACACCTCTACCGTGTTTATCATGAACAACACCTCTACTGTGTTTATCATGAACAACACCTCTACTGTGTTTATCATGAACAACACCTCTACCGTGTTTATCATGAACAACACCTCCACTGTGTGTTTCACCTGTGTTTATCATGAACAACACCTCCACTGTGTGTTTCACCTGTGTTTATCATGAACAACACCTCTACTGTGTTTATCATGAACAACACCTCTACCGTGTTTATCATGAACAACACCTCTACCGTGTTTATCATGAACAACACCTCTACTATGTTTATCATGAACAACACCTCTACCGTGTTTATCATGAACAACACCTCTACTATGTTTATCATGAACAACACCTCTACCGTGTTTATCATGAACAACACCTCTACCGTGTTTATCATGAACAACACCTCTACCGTGTTTATCATGAACAACACCTCTACCGTGTTTATCATGAACAACACCTCTACCGTGTTTATCATGAACAACACCTCTACCGTGTTTATCATGAACAACACCTCTACCGTGTTTATCATGAACAACACCTCTACCGTGTTTATCATGAACAACACCTCTACCGTGTTTATCATGAACAACACCTCTACCGTGTTTATCATGAACAACACCTCTACCGTGTTTATCACGAACAACACCTCTACCGTGTTTATCACGAACAACACCTCTACCGTGTTTATCATGAACAACACCTCTACCGTGTTTATCATGAACAACACCTCTACCGTGTTTATCATGAACAACACCTCTACTGTGTTTATCATGAACAACACCTCTACCGTGTTTATCATGAACAACACCTCTACCGTGTTTATCATGAACAACACCTCTACCGTGTTTATCATGAACAACACCTCTACCGTGTTTATCATGAACAACACCTCTACTATGTTTATCATGAACAACACCTCTACCGTGTTTATCATGAACAACACCTCTACCGTGTTTATCATGAACAACACCTCTACCGTGTTTATCATGAACAACACCTCTACCGTGTTTATCATGAACAACACCTCTACCGTGTTTATCATGAACAAATAACAAAAAGCAAAAAAATATTCACGTTCTGATCTTAGTTCCTTTGTTTTGTCTTCGTGTTAGTTGGTGAGTTGGGGTGGGCAGTCTATGTTCGTTTTTCTAGGTTGTGTTTATGTGTTTGGCCTGGTATGGTTCTCAATCAGAGGCAGGTGTCGTTAGTTGTCTCTGATTGAGAATCATACTTAGGTAGCCTTTTCCCACCTGTGTTTTGTGGGTGAATGTTTTCTGTTTAGTGTCTGTCACCTTTCAGAACTGTTTCGTTTCTCCGTTGTTACTTTGTTTAGTGTTCTGTTGAATAAATTAACATGGACACGCACCACGCTGCATGTTGGTCCGATCTCTCCTACTCCTCCTCAGACGAGGACGACGAACGTTACAATGCAGCCAATTCTGACTTTGTGGCTGTGGAATCTAGTAGAAAGCGTTTATCATCCACACACGGGGTTGAAATCACCGCCCCAGTTTAAGCACCTCCTTTCACCAATCCTGACTCGTCCAAATAATCAATGACGAAAACCCGAAACCAACTGATAACGCTCGAGGTACTTGTACATGTAGGTAGGGGTAAAGTGACTATGTATAGATAATAAACAGCGAGTATCAGCAGTATAACAGTGTGTATAGCTAGTCACGACCCTGTCTAAACCACTATAACAGCGTGTATAGCTAGCACGACCCTGTCTAAACCACTATAACAGTGTGTATAGCTAGTCTCGACCCACGACCCTGTCTAAACCAGTATACAGTGTGTATAGCTAGTAACGACCCACGACCCTGTCTAAACCAGTATACAGTGTGTATAGCTAGTAACGACCCTGTCTAAACCACTATAACAGCGTGTATAGCTAGCACGACCCTGTCTAAACCACTATAACAGTGTGTATAGCTAGTCACGACCCACGACTCTGTCTAAACCACTATAAATGTGTATAACTAGTAACGACCCACAACCCTGTCTAAACCACTATAACAGTGTGTGTAGCTAGTCACGACCCATGACCCTGTCTAAACCAGTATACAGTGTGTCTAACTAGTAACGGCTAGTGCAACAAGTACAGACAGCACTCTACAACACATATACAGCATCCGACCCACCTGAAGAGCATGACCTCTCTCTCTCTCTCTCTCTGACCCATCTGTACAGCACGTCCTCTCTCTCTCTCTGACCCACCTGTAGAGCATGACCTCTCTCTCTCTCTCTCTCTGACCCACCTGTAGAGCATGACCTCTCTCTCTCTCTCTGACCCACCTGTAGAGCACGTCCTCTCTCTCTCTGACCCACCTGTAGAGCATGACCTCTCTCTCTCTCTCTCTCTGACCCACCTGTAGAGCGCGACCTCTCTCTCTCTGACCCACCTGTACAGTACAACCTCTTTCTCTCTGACCCAGCTGTACAGCACAACCTCTCTCTCTCTGACCCACCTGTACAGCACAACCTCTCTCTCTCTCTGACCCACCTGTAGAGCACGACCTCTCTCTCTCTTGACCCACCTTTAGAGCACGACCTCTCTCTCTCTGACCCACCTGTAGAGCACGACCTCTCTCTCTCTGACCCACCTGTAGAGCACGACCTCTCTCTCTCTCTCTCTGACCCACCTGTACAGCACAACCTCTCTCTCTCTCTGACCCACCTGTAGAGCACAACCTCTCTCTCTCTCTGACCCACCTGTAGAGCACGACCTTTCTCTCTCTCTCTCTGACCCACCTGTAGAGCACAACCTCTCTCTCTCTCTGACCCACCTGTAGAGCACGACCTTTCTCTCTCTCTCTCTGACCCACCTGTACAGCACAACCTCTCTCTCTCTCTGACCCACCTGTAGAGCACGACCTCTCTCTCTCTCACCTGTACTATAACTTCTTCTTTAGACTGTTCCAGAACGCCCAGCCTCAGGATCTCTGACTTAGGGATTACCTGAGAACACACACAGACACAGACACAGAGACACACACACACACACACACACACACACACACACACACACACACACACACACACACACACACACACACACACACACACACACACAGATGATGTGAGCATGGGATGACATTAACATGTAGTACACAGCGATTCTTCTCATAGACAGTCCAGTTATCTGCCATTCAGCTAGTTTATATATATATACAAAAGTATGTGGACACCCCTTAAAATTAATGGATTCTGCTATTTCAGCCACACCTGTTGCCGACAGGTGTATAAAATCGAGCACACAGCCATGCAATCTCCGTAGACAAACATTGGCAGTAGAATGGCCTTATTGAAGAGCTCAGTGACTTTCAACGAGGCACCAGCATAGGATGCCACCTTAGTCTGACGGACTAATCGGGGTTTGGCAGATGCCAGGAGAACGCTACCTGCCCCAATTCATAGTGCCAACTGTAAAGTTTGGTGGAGAAGGAATAATGGTCTGGGGCTGTTTTTCATGGTTCAGGCCTCTTAGTTCCAGTGAAGGGAAATCTTAACGCTACAGCATACAATTACTATTTTAGACTATTTTGTGCTTGCAACTTTGTGGCAACAGTTTGGGGAAGGCCCTTTCCTGTTTCAGCATGACAAAGCAAGTTCAAACCCCCGAGCTGATAAGGTGCAAATCTGTCGTTCTGCCCCTGAACAGGCAGTTAACCCACTGTTCCTAGGCCGTCATTGAAAATAAGATTTTTTTTTTCCTATTTTCCTAAAATAAGAACTTGCCTAGTTAAATAAAGGTAAAATAAAAAAATATAGAAATTATTTGTCGAGATCGGTGTGGAAGAACTTGACTGGCCTGCACAGAGCCCTGACCTCAACCCCATCAAACACCTTTGGGGTGAATTGGAACACCGACTGCGAGCCAGTCCTAATCGCCCCACATCAGTGACCGACCTCACTAATGCTCTACTGGCTGAATGGAAGCAAGTCCCGACAGCAATGTTCCAACATCTAGTGGAAAGCCTTCCCAGAAGAGTGGAGGCTGTTATAGCAGCAATGTTCCAACATCTAGTGGAAAGCCTTCCCAGAAGAGTGGAGGCTGTTATAGCAGCAATGTTCCAACATCTAGTGGAAAGCCTTCCCAGAAGAGTGGAGGCTGTTATAGCAGCAATGTTCCAACATCTAGTGGAAAGCCTTCCCAGAGGAGTGAAGGCTGTTATAGCAGCAAAGGGGGACCAACTCCATATTAATGCCCATGATTTTGGAATGAGATGTTTGATGAACAGGTGTCCACATACTTTTGGTCTGTAGTGTATATGATATGCATGCGAGTGTAAAGTGCTATTGGAGGGTTACCTTGACAGCGTAGGTTTTCTGCTTGGCCTTGTCCTTCACCTTCAGAATGGGACCAAAGGATCCTTTGGCGATATATCCCAACACCTGGAACAAGAGAGAGGAGGTGGGAAGAGTCTCCAAAACCCTACAGTGTCTAGGGTCTGGTTTCAATAGAGAGAAATAGTAATGGCCTCTGTAATGAAAACTAATGGGACTGTAGAGACTGTTGGCATTAATATCCAGGCTGTAATGAAAACTAATGGGACTGTAGAGACTGTTGGCATTCATATCCAGGCTGTAATGAAAACTAATGGGACTGTAGAGACTGTTGGCATTCATATCCAGGCTGTAATGAAAACTAATGGGACTGTAGAGACTATGTTGGCATTAATATCCAGGCTGTGATGAAAACTAATGGGACTGTAGAGACTATGTTGGCATTCATATCCAGGCTGTAATGAAAACTAATGGGACTGTAGAGACTATGTTGGCATTCATATCCAGGCTGTAATGAAAACTAATGGGACTGTAGAGACTATGTTGGCATTAATATCCGGGGTGTAAACTACGTTTCTATTCAAGTGTTGATTGACATGGTAATAGTAATAGTAATAGTATGGTAATAGTAATAGTATTGACATGGTAATGATGCTGTATGTTACATTGTGACGTGTCGCGATGGCGCTAAAATAAGGTAAAGTGTACGGAACACCGCGATGTACGGAAGTTCGTTAGCTGTCATTACCATCGTGTCATTTTTTGTTCGAGCTGGTAAGCAGAAAGCTAACGAACAGGACTAGCGTGGCTAGTTTGCGCGGTCGCCGTAGCGACGTGAAGATGTTTTGCGACTCATGTGGTAGTTCCATCCTCGGACAGTCAACTGACTTATTTACAATCCATTAAGGTCATATTAAAGGAAGGAGTGTTGACTGTTATTTAGTTGATGAGTGATGTTCTGTCCATCCTCAGGGTCGTCTCGTGTTTTCACCTGAGCTCTTGCCGTTCAGGCAGGCAGAAATGTACGACGTAGAACTGTGTGGTAAAGGTCTCTCTCGCTACACTGGCAGTTCATAGAAATACAACTTCTAGATGGTGAAAACGTCTGTCATACATGTCAGATTACAATACTGGCGGGAGGTTATCTTCTCTCTCCAACGAGCCATTGATCATATTTCTACCTCAATAAATGTGTCATTTAACAGAGGGTCCACCACATGTTCTCCTATTTGCCTGCTCAGTCCAGGGTGCGTTGCATTGTGCTGCCCAGTGGCTCCACCCTCGCCAGGACGGGCTAAGGACTGTGTCTGTTTCCTAACAGAGGTCCTAATCCAAAGGCAGCTGCCGACCTGGCAACATCACGTGATAACGCATTCCATCGAGCACGTCTGTTACCACTCTAGCCACCAAAGCAGCGTGAGCAACTAGTGCTGGGTATTCAGTGTTCCAACTGACACGAATAACAAGTAACAGAATGGATCTCCTCACCACCTGTTCATGAATGAACCAGAAGAATAATCCTACGGTCATATTGCTTGGTGATACAGGCTACGATCCTTTAGGATAGCTAAATACCCTATTTTACTGACTGTTTAAGACTGATTAATAGCCATAATAGTGGTGTTTTACTTTGAAGATAACACCGCATTAGGGTTAGGCTTGTGATTCATTCATACAACGATCACACCCGTGCATATTACTACATAACAATGACGTTCAAGATATCATGGTTTTATAATTAAGCAATAAGGCCAGAGGAGGTGTGGTATATGGCCAATTTACCACGGCTAAGGTCTGTTTTTTTAGGCACAACGCCCAGGGCATTAGATGGATGAACTGTAGTCACCAGATGCCCAAGCCATCTAACCAAATCCCGAGATACTTATAGGAGGTCACCCTATCAATTTGCTGGTGTAACGCTCGTCTGAAGAAGAGGACCGCAGCGCAGCGTGGTACGTCTTCATGATTATTTATTCAAACTGAACACTGAAACAAAACAAACAAAGTGGAACAAAACAGTTCTGTCTGGTGCAGAAACACAAAACAGAAAACAACTACCCACAAACCACAGGTGGGAAAAAGCTGCCTAAGTATGATTCTTAATCAGAGACAACGATAGACAGAAAACATAGAAATAAAGAAACTAGAATGCCCAACCTAATCACCAAAATAGAGAATAAAAGCCTCTCTATGGCCAGGGCGTGACAGCTGGCCATTTATAGTTCAAATCTGCAATTGACTCCATCTGTCTACTTCCAGAGAAGAGAAAACTATTACATTTTGTTTTCAATTTCCAAATAAGCTGCCTTTGAATAACATCAAAGGCCAACTGTAAGTCCTGAAAAGCTTTATCAATATTAGATGCTCTAGAATCAATAATTGTGTCATCGGCATACAGATGGAGATTTGCAGAGTCAACAGTCTTCCCTTTATCATTCATATACAGTGTAAAAAGGATCGGACCTAAAATGGAGCCCTGGGGAACTCCTTTTGTAAGCCTTGTAAACTCCTGAGCTACACACTGTGTTCTGTCAGAAAGGTAGTTCTGGAACCAATCCAACCCATCAACACTTAAACCAACCTTTTTTAGTCTATACAACAGCAGGGCGTGGTCAACAGTGTTGAAGGCCAACAACAGGGCATGGTCAACAGCAGAGCATGGTCAACAGTGTTGAAGGTGGTATTGTTCTCTCTCACGTTCAGTACGCTTCTCCTGTTTGTTCATCTGTATCGGTCCCTTCTACACCTGCTTCCTGGTGGATATGTTACAATATGAGTGAGGATCAGCAATGATCTCTGCACCATTTGTTTGTTTAAATAAGGGTTTAATTGATCCGGACCAGCTGCTTACTTTATATCAATAGATTTGAGTGCCTTTACAACTTCTGAAAACTCAATCTCTGTAAAAGGAAATAGATGAACCATAGACCAGCATGCGGCAATTTCATTCACAGACTCATTCGAGATGTTAGGATTGAGTTCATTGTCAAATAAATACCCAGCTTTAACAAAATGCTCATTAAACATGGCAAGCAGTTTATTCTTGTCTGCCACATCCATTGAATCTGAGGACAATTTTAGCAGGAGACCAGTTTGTGTTCGCATTCATGGATTTAATGGTTTTCAATCATTTCGTTATTGAGGTTTGCCTTGGTAGATTCATAATAGAAGCTTTTTTACATTTCCGTATCTCAGTACCCTGAATAACTGCCATTCAGCCTGGGAATTACCCTTTCTGGCTTTGGCCCATTGTGTATTTCTGGATCAAATCAGATAATTCCCCTGTAAACCAGGGATTGTCTCTACCTCTTACCCAGTACTTTTTGAGAGGGGCGTGTTTATCACAGATAGTAGAAAACATGGAATGAAAATAGGAGAAATCCTCTTCGATATCTGTAATAAGGGCCCTCCTCTCCTAGTTACATGTATAACGTTCATACAGGAATGTCTGCTCACAGAACTGCCTAAAAGGTCGTTTGGCTATGAACCGAGACGGCACTTTAGGGATTTCACCCCGTGGGTCTGGTCAATGTGCCCAGTGTGTGGGTCTGGTCAATGTGCCCAGTGTGTGGGTCTGGTCAATGTGCCCAGTGTGTGGGTCTGGTCAATGTGCCCAGTGTGTGGGTCTGGTCAATGTGCCCAGTGTGTGGGTCTGGTCAATGTGCCCAGTGTGTGGGTCTGGTCAATGTGCCCAGTGTGTGGGTCTGGTCAATGTGCCCAGTGTGTGGGTCTGGTCAATGTGCCCAGTGTGTGGGTCTGGTCAATGTGCCCAGTGTGTGAGTCTGGTCAATGTGCCCAGTGTGTGAGTCTGGTCAATGTGCCCAGTGTGTGGGTCTGGTCAATGTGCCCAGTGTGTGAGTCTGGTCAATGTGCCCAGTGTGTGAGTCTGGTCAATGTGCCCAGTGTGTGGGTCTGGTCAATGTGCCCAGTGTGTGGGTCTGGTCAATGTGCCCAGTGTGTGGGTCTGGTCAATGTGCCCAGTGTGTGGGTCTGGTCAATGTGCCCAGTGTGTGGGTCTGGTCAATGTGCCCAGTGTGTGAGTCTGGTCAATGTGCCCAGTGTGTGAGTCTGGTCAATGTGCCCAGTGTGTGGGTCTGGTCAATGTGCCCAGTGTGTGGGTCTGGTCAATGTGCCCAGTGTGTGGGTCTGGTCAATGTGCCCAGTGTGTGGGTCTGGTCAATGTGCCCAGTGTGTGGGTCTGGTCAATGTGCCCAGTGTGTGGGTCTGGTCAATGTGCCCAGTGTGTGGGTCTGGTCAATGTGTGTGCCTGTGTGTGTGTGTGTGTGTGTCTGTCTGTGTGTGTGTGTGTCTGTCTGTGTGTGTGCTTGTCCTACCTGGAAGTGTTGATGTCCTGGTACAGCTCTGTGAGGGAACTCAGGGAGGAACATGGATATAAAGCCAGGCAGACTCCACTCTGCTCTCAGTCTATCTGGCCCTCCTCCCCCTAACACCTGGTCCGGGATAGGCGGGGCCTTATCTCTGATCATCCTCCGATGGCCGAGCCGCAGGGTGGGAGGGGCCAGGCGACAGAGGCTTGCAGGGATGGACAGACCAACGGAGGAAAATAATCCTCTCCATCCTGTAGAACATTGAGTCTCTTCTCTTTCCCCTGACCCTGCTGGGGGTCTCTGTGGAGGGGGTGGAGAGAGGAGGGGGTGGAGAGAGGACGAGGGGGGTAGGTATGAGACATAATGGGGAGGAGACATAGAATCAATTCCAAACAGCCGTAAACTTGGCCCCCAAGCCCGTTTCTATAGATCTGACAAAATGTTTATCACGCGTAGTAGAGGCTACCCTACCACAATCCCCTTCGGAGGGGGGATGAATGAGCCAATTGGAAGTTGGGGATGATTAGGTGACCATCATGGTATGAGGGACAGTTTGGGAATTTAGCCAGGACACCAGGGTTAACACCCCTACTCTGACCACATAGAGTCAGGACACCAGGGTTAACACCCCTACTCTGACCACAGAGAGTCAGGACACCAGGGTTAACACCCCTACTCTGACCACAGAGAGTCAGGACACCAGGGTTAACACCCCTACTCTGACCACAGAGAGTCAGGACACCAGGGTTAACACCCCTACTCTGACCACAGAGAGTCAGGACACCAGGGTTAACACCCCTACTCTGACCACAAAGAGTCAGGACACCAGGGTTAACATCCCATCTGAAAGACAGCACCCTACACAGAGCAATGTCCCAATAACTGCCCTGGGGAATTTTTTAGACCAGAGGAAAGAGTCCCTCCTTACAGGCCCTCCAACATCACTTCCAGCAGCATCTGGTCTCCCATCCAGGGACCAACCAGGACCAACCCTGCTTAGCTTCAGAAGCAAGCCAGCAGTGGGATGCAACTGCTCCGTAGGTAAGCACCACGGTCTTGTAGTGGATGTGAGATTCTTCAGGAAGCCAGTGGAGTGTGCGGATGAGCGAGGTGACATGGGAGCACTTGGGAAGGTTGCATGCCTCATACAAGTTCTCATTTAACCAACCATGTATAGGTTATTCCAAGTTTCCGTGTGGCCTTTGAATAGCGTTAGTTGAAGCAGCGCTACCCCCCAACTGTTTCCCCCTGTTCTATTGGTTTCAGCGTGATATTGATGGGATTAACAAACAATTACAGTTACCACGTTGTCAACCCACTTGAATCAAAATGCAACACTTCAAAATGCAGCTAGCTGTCTTCTACCAGTTGTTCTCTAACCTGTGAAGTACACATTATTCCCAGATTCTGTGTGGTTTCTGAGCTGTGTTAGTTTTAGCAGGACGTGCAACCTCATCCCCCCCCCACTGGCGCAATGAGTGATTGGCGTTTCTCTTTCTGTTTTGGTGACCCCCGTTTCAAAATGCAACATTCCAAAATGTTCTGCAGGTTGTCTTCCAACCAGGGTAACTATCTCCAGTTTCCACAGGGTTTTTGAGTTGTGGTAGTTTCAACAACGCATATCCCTCCGCTAAATCGATGAGTGATTTATGGCCACTTCAAAACAACAGGGTTTTTGGTGTGCAGTTTATAAGGTTAATAATACAAATTAACGTAACATGATCACTACCGGTCAAACGTTTCATAATGACACCTACTCATTCAAGAGTTTTTCTTTATTTGGACTATTTTCTACATTGTAGAAAAATACTGCAGACATCAAAACTATGAAATAACACATATGGAATCATGTAGTAACCAAAAAAGTGTTAAACAAATCAAAATATATTTTATATTTCAGATTCTTCAAAGTAACCACCCTTTGCCTTGATGACAGCTTTCCACACTCTTGGTTAATTTGTGGAATTTATTTTCTTCTTAATGCATTTGAGCCAATCAGTTGTGTTGTGACAAGGTAGGGGTGGTATTCAGAAGATAGCCCTACTTGGTAAAAGACCAAGTCCATATTATGGCACGAACAGCTCAAATAAGCAAAGAGAAATGACAGTCCATTAGTTTAAGACATGAAGGTCAGTCAAAGCGTAACATTTCAAGAACTTTGAAAGTTTCTTCAAATAGAGTTACCAGCCTGAGAAATTGCAGCCCAAATTGCAGCCTACATGACCCTGCTGGTCATCTATGAACATTTGAACGTCTTGGCCATGTTCTGTTATAATCTCCACCCGGCACAGCCAGAAGAGGACTGGCCACCCCTCATAGCCTGGTTCCTCTCTAGGTTTCTTCCTAGGTTTTGGCCTTTCTAGGGAGTTTTTCCTAGCCACAGAGCTTCTACACCTGCATTGCTTGCTGTTTGTGGTTTTAGGCTGGGTTTCTGTACAGCACTTTGAGATATCAGCTGATGTAAGAAGGGCTTTATAAATACATTTGATTTGAATTTGATTTGAAATAGTTCAAGTAACAGACACATCTCAACATCAACTGTTCAGAGGAGACTGTAAATTGCTGTAAAGAAAGCACTACAAAAGACACCAATAAGAAGTAGAGACTTGCTTGGGCCAAGAAACACAAGAAATGGACATTAGACCAGTGGAAATTTGTCTATTGGTCTGGAGTCCAAATTTGAGATGTTAGGTTCCAACCGCCATGTCTTTGTGAGACGTGTTGTGGGTGAGCAGATGATCTCTGCATGTGTATTTCCCACCGTGAAGCATGGAGGAGGTGTTATGGCCTGGGGGTGCTTTGCTGGTGACACTGTCTGCGATTTGTTTCGAATTCAAGGCACACTTAACTAGCATGGCTACCACAGCATTCTGCAGCGATACGCCATCCCATCTGGTTTGTGCTTAGTGGGACTATCATTTGTTTTTCAAACAGGACAATGACCCAACACAGCCTGGAAATATTTTACCAAGAAGGAGAGTAATGGAGTGCTGCATCAGATGACCTGCCCTCAAACAAATCACCCAACCTCAAACAAATTGAGATGGTTTGGGTTGAGTCGGACCGCAGAGTGAAGGAAAAGCAGCCAACAAGTGCTCAGCATATGTGGGAACTCCTTCAAACTTTTGGAAAGGCATTCCAGGTGATGCTAATTGAGGGAATGCCTATAGTGTGCAAAGCTGTGGCAATTTGAAGAATCTCAAATATAAAATATATTTTGTTTTGTTTAACAGTTTTTTTGGTTACTACATGATTCCATATGTGTTATTTCATAGTTTTTTTTTTTTGTGAATTTTACCCCTTTTTCTCCCCAATTTTGTGGTATCCAATTGTTGTAGTAGCTACTATCTTGTCTCATCGCTACAACTCCCGTACGGGCTCGGGAGAGACGAAGGTTGAAAGCCATGCGTCCTCCGATACACAACCCAACTGCTTCTTAACACAGCGCACATCCAACCCGGAAGCCAGCCGCACCAATGCGCCGGAGGAAACACCAACATGTGGAAGAAGGTGCTCTGGTCAGATGAAACCAAAATTGAACTTTTTGGCAACAATGCAAAACGTTATGTTTGGCGTAAAAGCAACACAGCTGAACACACCAACCCCACTGTCAAACATGGTGGTGGCAGCATCATGGTTTGGGCCTGCTTTTCTTCAGCAGGGACAGGGAAGATGGTTAAAATTGATGGGAAGATGGATGGAGCCAAATACAGGACCATTCTGGAAGAAAACCTGATGGAGTCTGCAAAAGACCTGAGACTGGGACGGAGATTTGTCTTCCAACAAGACAATGATCCAAAACATAAAGCAAAATCTACAATGGAATGGTTCAAAAATAAACATATCCAGGTGTTAGAATGGCCAAGTCAAAGTCCAGACCTGAATCCAATCGAGAATCTGTGGAAAGAACTGAAAACTGCTGTTCACAAATGCTCTCCATCCAACCTCACTGAGCTCGAGCTGTTTTGCAAGGAGGAATGGGAAAAAAATTCAGTCTCTCGATGTGCAAAACTGATAGAGACATACCCCAAGCGACTTACAGCTGTAATCGCAGCAAAAGGTGGCGCTACAAAGTATTAACTTAAGGGGGCTGAATAATTTTGCACGCCCAATTTTTCAGTTTTTGATTTGTTAAAAAAGTTTGAAATATCCAATAAATGTCGTTCCACTTCATGATTGTGTCCCACTTGTTGTTGATTCTTCACAAAAAAATACAGTTTTATATCTTTATGTTTGAAGCCTGAAATGTGGCAAAAGGTCGCAAAGTTCAAGGGGGCCGAATACTTTCGCAAGGCACTGTATATATATATATATATATATATATATATATATATATATATATATATATATATATATATATATATATATATGCACAGCAGATTAATGTAGGCTAAGCGTTCTGCGCATTACAGTTGTATGTTCATTCATGATGTGAGTATTATAATCTGTAGAGAACAGAGCCATCATCCATCCAGAACAACACGACCAGGCCACATACTGTTATTATCACACTATTACTGGGAAGGCTACATCTGAATGTTTTATTTATTTTTGCTTTTGTTTTTATTTGTACCGTTATTTAACTAAGCAAGCAACCTTTAAAAAATTACAAAATGTTTACCTTATTTAACTAGGCAAGTCAGTTCAGAAAAAAATCTTATTTTCAATGACGGCCTAGGAACAGTGGGTTAACTGCCTGTTCAGGGGCAGAAGGACAGATTTTTACCTTGTCAACTCGGGGATTCGATCTAGCAACCTTTCAGTTACTAGTCCAATGCTCTAACCACTAGGCTACCTGCCACCCTAAATAACACCCCTAGTTAATATACTACATATTGCAATAATGTAACATAGGATAATATTATAAGATTACATGGACAGATCCTAGATCAGCACTCTACTGTGTGATGCTTTGTGGATATGTGCCCTGATCTCATGCACTGAGAGTGAAACAGTATGAGTAGCTAACTATATGAGCTGGTGTCTTATGTTTAATTAATAAGTTAAACCCCAACAACTCTCACTGATGCTGATGCAGTCATAGTCAGAGAAGTTTCAGCGTCAAGGACGTCCAGGGAACCCCCCGCAGCGGTATACCTGTCGCCCACTACCTGAGAGAGAGGAAGAGTCCTGCTATTTCACCTTGCTGGCTTTACTGGCGTCCGCCCCCATCTGGTCTGTCTCTCTCAGCTTGTTGTCATCCACCACGACACTGCTTCTTCATCATCCTGCTAGCATCATCACCCTCCTCATCCTCGCCCTCACTCACACACAATCCGCAGCCTGCGCAACACACACACACGGGTTCTCTGTGCCCCGGCGACTACACTATGGCCAGCCGTCGGTAGGTAAAACATTAGTAGCTAGTACTTCCTAAAGTCTTCCACCGTGTTGTCGTCGTCGATAGCAGACAGAGCAGATTAGGCGACATAAACAAAATAATCCCTTCTGTAGGTCACGTCACCTCTACATCCGCCCACATGGCGCTTATCCAATCAGACTGGGAGCCCGTTGCGTTAGACCCGCCCCATTCTCTCTCCCCGGCCCCGCCCTCTGAAAGGAGATTCTATCTTCATGAACTCTTGAATTATTTATAATACAGACAAAACACAATAAAGACAATTTACCGTGATAAAAAGGAATCGTGTTGATAAACTCTTGTAGATGACTGTTGTTCAGATGTTAATACAATGTCGTTGGCAGATTAAGTTGAAAAGAACAAATTAATCAATAAAGGTTTTTATATAGTTGAATCCCAACTGCAGTGGTCATTCATTTACAATGTAGCAGGCTGAGGCAGTAGGCTCTTCTCACTCTCATTAGTGATTCCTGGTCCCCTCAAATCAAAATCAAATAACATGTTTCTACAATCAAGTTGCAGAAACATTTCAAGGATGATCAAATGGAAGCAAGGATGCACCTGAGCTCAATTTACAGTATCATAGCAACGGGTCTGAATACTTATGTAAATGTGATTTCAGTTTATCATTTTTAATACATTTGCCAAAGAATTCTAAAAAACGTTTTTTGTTTTGTCATTATGGGATATTGTAAACAAAATATAGAAAAAGCCAAGGGGTCTGAATACTTTCCGAATGCACTGTAAAGTCTAGTGAATGTGCGTAGGGTCAGTGCAGATTGTCCGGGTAACCATTAATTAACTATTTAGGTATCATTTGCTGGACGGTAGCAGAGTGAACGGTCTTCGAGGTCCTGGATGGCAGGGAGCTCGGTCTCAGTATCTAAGGGGGTGTGAGGCAAATCTCAGCCCAGCGGCTGATGCAGTGTGCTCAGCTGGCAGAGGAAAGCAGGTCACTGGAGGGTTGGGATTCACACACATACAGGCACCATGACACACATATACACACACAGACACCATGACACATACACACACATACATACACCATGACACATACACACACATACAGACACCATGACACACATATACACACACAGACACCATGACACATACACACACATACAGACACCATGACACATACACACACATACAGACGCCATGACACACATATACACACACACACAGACACCATGACACATACAGACAGACACACACCGGAGTGAAAGGACTGTCAAGCCATAGTTCCCATAACGCACCACTGGTTCCATGATGAGGACAGATTTCATGCTCTGACTACGCTGACACACACACGCTATGACACACACACACACACACACACACACACACACACACACACACACACACTATGACAGACACACACGGTATGACACACACACACGCTATGACACACACACATGCTATGATACACACACACACGCTATGACACACACACACTATGACACACACACACACACGCTATGACACACACACACACGCTATGACACACACACACACGCTATGACACACACACACACGCTATGACACACAAACACACACTATGACACACACACACTATGACACACACACACACACGCTATGACACACACACACACGCTATGACACACACACACTAGGACACACACACACACGCTACGACACACACACACACTATGATATACACACACAGGCTGTGACACACACACTATTACACTGGGTCAGTACTACCCCTACACACACACGATGATACACACACACACGCTATGACACACACACACTAGGACACACACACACACGCTATGACACACACACAAACAATGACACACACACGCAATGACACACACACAAACAATGACACACACACACACACGCTATGACACACACACACTAGGACACACACACACACACACGCTATGACACACACACACACGCTATGACACACACACACGCTATGACACACACACACACGCTATGACACACACACACACTATGACACACACACGCTATGACACACACACAAACACACACACATGCCATGACACACACACACACACATGCTATGACACACACACACATGCTATGACACACACACACACACACACACGCTATGACAGACACACAAACACACACTATGACACACACACGCCATGACACACACACACTATGACACACACACACGCTATGACACACACACACACACGCTATGACACACACACACTAGGACACACACACACACGCTATGACACACACACACACGCTATGACACACACACACACGCTATGACACACACACTAGGACACACACACACACACGCTAAGACACACACACACACTACGATACACACACACAGGCTATGACACACACACTATGACACTGGGTCAGTACTACCCCTACACACACACATACATACACACACGTTGACACACATACACACACGCAATGACACAAACACGAACGCAATGACACACACACAAACAATGACACACACACGCAATGACACACACACAAACAATGACACACACACATACGCACAATGACAAATACACAGAATAATGTACGGGTCCAGGATGTGTAATAATGGGTTCTGATGACATGGACGGGTCCAGGATGTGTAATAATGGGTTCTGATGACATGGACGGGTCCAGGATGTGTAATAATGGGTTCTGATGACATGGACGGGTCCAGGATGTGTAATAATGGGTTCTGATGACATGGACGGGTCCAGGATGTGTAATAATGGGTTCTGATGACATGGACGGGTCCAGGATGTGTAATAATGGGTTCTGATGACATGGACGGGTCCAGGATGTGTAATAATGGGTTCTGATGACATGGACGGGTCCAGGATGTGTAATAATGGGTTCTGATGACATGGACGGGTCCAGGATGTGTAATAATGGGTTCTGATGACATGGACGGGTCCAGGATGTGTAATAATGGGTTCTGATGACATGGACGGGTCCAGGATGTGTAATAATGGGTTATGATGAAATATAAATCAAGTCAAATTGTATTGGTCACATACACATGGTTAGCAGATGTTATTGGTCACATACACATGGTTAGCAGATGTTATTGGTCACATACACATGGTTAGCAGATGTTAATGGTCACATGGTTAGCAGATGTTATTGGTCACATACACATGGTTAGCAGATGTTATTGGTCACATACACATGGTTAGCAGATGTTATTGGTCACATACACATGGTTAGCAGATGTTAATGGTCACATACACATGGTTAGCAGATGTTAATGGTCACATACACATGGTTAGCAGATGTTATTGGTCACATACACATGGTTAGCAGATGTTAATGGTCACATACACATGGTTAGCAGATGTTATTGGTCACATACACATGGTTAGCAGATGTTATTGGTCACATACACATGGTTAGCAGATGTTAATGGTCACATACACATGGTTAGCAGATGTTAATGGTCACATACACATGGTTAGCAGATGTTATTGGTCACATACACATGGTTAGCAGATGTTATTGGTCACATACACATGGTTAGCAGATGTTATTGGTCACATACACATGGTTAGCAGATGTTATTGGTCACATACACATGGTTAGCAGATGTTATTGGTCACATACACATGGTTAGCAGATGTTATTGGTCACATACACATGGTTAGCAGATGTTATTGGTCACATACACATGGTTAGCAGATGTTATTGGTCACATACACATGGTTAGCAGATGTTATTGGTCACATACACATGGTTAGCAGATGTTATTGGTCACATGGTTAGCAGATGTTATTGGTCACATACACATGGTTAGCAGATGTTATCGGTCACATACACATGGTTATCAGATGTTATTGGTCACATACACATGGTTAGCAGATGTTATTGGTCACATACACATGGTTAGCAGATGTTATCGGCCACATACACATGGTTATCAGATGTTATTGGTCACATACACATGGTTAGCAGATGTTATTGGTCACATACACATGGTTAGCAGATGTTATTGGTCACCGACACATGGTTAGCAGATGTTATTGGTCACATACACATGGTTAGCAGATGTTATTGGTCACATACACATGGTTAGCAGATGTTATTGGTCACATACACATGGTTAGCAGATGTTATTGGTCACATACACATGGTTAGCAGATGTTATCGGTCACATACACATGGTTATCAGATGTTATTGGTCACATACACATGGTTAGCAGATGTTATTGGTCACATACACATGGTTAGCAGATGTTATCGGTCACATACACATAGTTATCAGATGTTATTGGTCACATACACATGGTTAGCAGATGTTATTGGTCACATACACATGGTTAGCAGATGTTATTGGTCACATACACATGGTTAGCAGATGTTATTGGTCACCGACACATGGTTAGCAGATGTTAGCGTGAGTGGAGTGAAATGCTTGTACGAGTAATATGCTCGGGAGTGGTGGATGATGTGCTCGCCTTCTGACTCTGACCAGTAGGCCGCTCCGTCTGCCTCTCCTGCGGCGACCGCGTTGTTTTGGGTCGGCCTCTGGGATAAGATCCCATGTCCAGGGTGGAGGTCTGAACAAAGGCTCCGCTTCGGGAAAGTCGTATTCCTGGTTGTAATGTTGGTAAGTTGACGTCGTGTATATATCCAATAGTTCTGTCTCAGCCTCCAGTATTTATGCTGCAGTAGTTTATGTGTCGGGGGGGCTAGGGTCAGTCTGTTATATCTGGAGTACTTCTCCTGTCTTATCCGGTGTCCTGTGTGAATTTAAGTATGCTCTCTCTAATTCTCTTTTTCTATCTTTTTTTCTCTCGGAGGAGGACATGAGCACTAGGACCATGCCTCAGGACTACCTGACATGATGACTCCTTGCTGTCTCCAGTCCACCTGGCCGTGCTGCTGCTCCAGTTTCAACTGTTCTGCCTGTGATTATTATTATTTGACCATGCTGGTCATTTATGAACATTTGAACATCTTGGCCATGTTCTGTTATAATCTCCACCCGGCACAGCCAGAAGAGGACTGGCCACCCCTCATAGCCTGGTTCCTCTCTAGGTTTCTTCCTAGGTTTTGGCCTTTCTAGGGAGTTTTTCCTAGCCACCGTGCTTCTACACCTGCATTGCTTGCTGTTTGGGGTTTTAGGCTGGGTTTCTGTACAGCACTTTGAGACATCAGCTGATGTACGAAGGGCTATATAAATAAATTTTATTTGAGTTCTTCCCGGCTGTACGTATTAAGAACTTTTTCGGGAGTAACAATGTAAGAAATAACACACAACAAAAACGAAATACTCCACAGTTTCCTGATGACCTGAAGCGAGGCGACCATCTCTGTCGGCGCCTTCATACCAGGACAGCTCCAGGATGTGTTGAGTACTGGGTCAGTACCACCCCTTTAGTACTGGGTCAGTACCACCCCTATAATACTCCCTATAGTACTGGGTCAGTACCACCCCTATAGTACTCCCTATAGTACTGGGTCAGTACCACCCCTACAGTACTCCCTATAGTACTGGGTCAGTACCACCCCTATAGTACTCACTGTAGTACTGGGTCAGTACCACCCCTATAGTACTGGGTCAGTACCACCCCTATAGTACTGGGTCAGTACCACCCCTATAGTACTGGGTCAGTACCACCCCTATAGTACTGGGTCAGAACTACCCCTATAATACTGGGTCAGTACCACCCCTATAGTATTGGGTCAGTACCACCCCTATAGTACTGGGTCAGTACCACCCCTATAGTACTGGGTCAGTACCACCCCTATAGTACTCCCTATAGTACTGGGTCAGTACTACCCCTATAATACTGGGTCAGTACCACCCCCATAGTACTGGGTCAGTATCACCCCTATAGTACTGGGTCAGTACTACCCCTATAATACTGGGTCAGTACTACCCCTATAGTACTGGGTCAGTACTACCCCTATAATACTGGGTCAGTACCACCCCTATAGTATTGGGTCAGTACTACCCCTATAATACTGGGTCAGTACCACCCCTATAGTACTGGGTCAGTACCACCCCTATAGGATTTGGTCAGTACCATCCCTATAGTACTGGGTCAGTACCACCCCTATAGTACTCCCTATAGTACTGGGTCAGTACCACCCCTATAATACTGGGTCAGTACCACCCCTATAGTACTCCCTATAGTACTGGGTCAGTACCACCCCTATAGTACTCCCTATAGTACTGGGTCAGTACCACCTCTATAATACTGGGCCAGTACCACCCCTATAGTACTCCCTATAATACTGGGTTAGTACTACCCCTATAATACTGGGTCAGTACTACCCCTATAATACTGGGTCAGTACCACCCCTATAGTACTGGGTTAGTACCACCCCTATAGTACTGGGTCAGTACCACCCCTATAGTACTGGGTCAGTACCACCCCTATAGTACTGGGTCAGTACCACCCCTATAGTACTGGGTCAGTACCACCCCTATAGTTCTCCCTATAGTACTGGGTCAGTACTACCCCTATAGTACTGGGTCAGTACCACCCCTATAATACTGGGTCAGTACCACCCCTATAGTACTGGGTCAGTACTACCCCTATAGTACTGGGTCAGTACCACCCCTATAATACTGGGTCAGTACCACCCCTATAATACTGGGTCAGTACCATCCCTATAATACTGGGTCAGTACAGCCCCTATAATACTGGGTCAGTACCACCCCTATAATACTGGGTCAGTACTACCCCTATAATACTGGGTCAGTACCACCCCTATAATACTGGGTCAGTACTACCACTATAATACTGGGTCAGTACCACCCCTATAATACTGGGTCAGTACCACCCCTATAATACTGGGTCAGTACTACCCCTATAATACTGGGTCAGTACTACCCCTATAATACAGGGTCAGTACCACCCCTATAATACTGGGTCAGTACCACCCCTATAATACTGGGTCAGTACCACCCCTATAGTACTGGGTCAGTACCACCCCTATAATACTGGGTCAGTACCACCCCTATAATACTGGGTCAGTACCACCCCTATAGTACTGGGTCAGTACCACCCCTATAATACTGGGTCAGTACTACCCATATAATACTGGGTCAGTACCACCCCTATAGTACTGGGTCAGTACTACCCCTATAATACTGGGTCAGTACCACCCCGTGTCACAACACGGTTAAGGTACTGAATGCAGTGACTGGTTTCCCAAGGGCTTTTCATGTGTGTAAGGTGTGGTGTGATAGTTTACCACACCATACACACATGGACTACCCTAGACTATGGAATAGTTTACCACACCATACACACATGGACTACCCTAGACTATGGAATAGTTTACCACACCATACACACATGGACTACCCTAGACTATGGAATAGTTTACCACACCATACACACATGGACTACCCTAGACTATGGAATAGTTTACCACACCATACACACATGGACTACCCTAGACTATGGAATAGTTTACCACACCATACACACATGGACTACCCTAGACTATGGAATAGTTTACCACACCATACACACATGGACTACCCTAGACTATGGAATAGTTTACCACACCATACACACATGGACTACCCTAGACTATGGAATAGTTTACCACACCATACACACATGGACTACCCTAGACTATGGAATAGTTTACCACACCATACACACATGGACTACTCTAGACTATGGAATAGTTTACCACACCTTACACACATGGAATAGTTATTTGACAAAGTTTAGTCTTAGTGGACAGGAAAGACATCTACACATATTTCCCTGGTTACTATAGCACAAAGAAAGAAACCTGACGAGGCACTGAAAGGGTCAGGAACTGGTTCGTGGTTAGTTGACACGAAAGAAAATATGCACAAATTCTATGTTCTCTAATGTTAAGTTGCTGTTTTTTGTTATTTGTAGGGTTTTTATGATTGTTTATATTAATAATAGTATTACTAATAACAGGCTTATAAATCCCCTCAATGAGTCCTCTGACAGTTCTAAGCTATTAAATAGTGAGCTCAGAATCAGCTGCAGTTCCTTTGTTTCTCATTCATTCATCCTTCTATCCCATCCTGATGTTCAGGTTGTCTGGGCCTCTTCTATCCCATCCTGATGTTCAGGTTGTCTGGGCCTCTTCTATTCTCATCTACCAGCAGGTTTCTAGAAGTCATTATGTCTCACAGCCTCTCCATGACAACAGTAGGTTTCTAGAAGTCATCATTATGTCTCACAGCCTCTCCATGACAACAGTAGGTTTCTAGAAGTCATCATTATGCCTCACAGCCTCTCCATGACAACAGTAGGTACCCAGAAGTCATCATTATGTCTCACAGCCTCTCCATGACAACAGTAGGTATCCAGAAGTCATCGTGTCTCACAGCCTCTCCATGACGACACTGCAGGCATCATCACTCAGTCTGTCTCCTCTTCCTGAGTGCCTGTCTGTTAGTGATATCATCCCTTTATAGCCCGAGTGCCTGTCTGTTTTTATTCATCCCGTTATAGCCTGAGTGCCAGTCTGTTTGTGCCTTATTACTCAGTTTCATGTTTGGCTTGACAATTCCATAAGAAGTTGGCAGGAGAGCAGAAACCGACTGACCCCCAGGCCTCTTAACTTAATTACTTCCTGAACAACAGGTTTGGGACAGACTGACTCCCAGGCCCCTTAATAAATTAATTACTTCCTGAACAACAGGTTTGGGACAGACTGGCCACCAGGATACCTCTTAAATGTGACATTATATAGAAACAACACAATAGACCATATACACTTAAATAAAAATATATAGGATCAACACTATATATCATATACACTTAAATACAACAGTATAAACACCATATATAATATACACATACAGTACCAGTCAAAAGTTTATTTTAACTATGTTCTCCATTGTAAAAAAGTGAAGACAAAACAATGAAATAACACATGATATGATGTAAGCAAAAAATATATTTTACAATCTTTGCAGCCTTGATGACAGCTTTGCACACTCTGGGGATTCTCTCAACCAGCTTCACCTGGAATGCTTTTTCAATTGTCTTGAAGGAGTTCCAGTGTATGCTGAACACTTGTTGGCTGCTTTTCCTTCACCCTGCGATATAACTCATCCCAAACCATCTCAATTGGGTTGAGGTCGGGTGATTGTGGAGGCCAGCTCATCTCAAAGCTGCAGGCTAAGGTTAAATCTAGACTGTTTCCTCCACCGTAATCGCTCCCCTTCTACCACAGGTGCCAAACTAACCCTGATTTCAATGACCATCCTACCCATGCTAGATTACGGAGACATAATTTATAGATCGGCAGGTAAGGGTGCTCTCGAGTGGCTAGATGTTCTTAATCATTTGGCCATCAGTGATTTGTCTTTAAGTCTCTCTTTATGTAGTGTCCTCGTGACACGTTTTGTCCTATATTTATTTCTAAACCCAGCCCGCATCCCCGCAGGAGGCCGTCATTGTAAATATGAATTTGTTTTTAACCGACTTCCTTAGTTAAATAAAAAAAGGATCTGACGCATCACTCTCCTTCTTGGTCAAATAGCCCCTACACAGCCTGGAGGTGTGTTGAGTCACTGTCCTGTTGATGAAAACCAATAGCCCCACTTAACTGAAACCAGATGGGATGGTGTATTGCTGCAGAACGCTGTGGTAGCCATGCTGGTTGTGGGCAAAGCACCCCCCACACCATAACACCTCCTCCATGCTTCACGGTGGGAACCACACATGGAGATCATCTGTTCACAAAGACGAGTTGGAACCAAAAATAGCATAGACTCGTCAGACCAGACAGATTTCCACTAGTTATGTCCATCGCTCGTGTTTCTTGGCCCAAGGAAGTCTTATTGGTGACCTTATAGTAGTCGTGTCTTTCCTGCAATTTGACCACGAAAGACTGATTTAGTCTCCTCTGAACAGCTGACGTTAAGACGTGTCTGTTACTTGAACACTGAAGCATTTACTTGGGCTGCAATTTGAGGTGCAGTTAACTAATGCCTTCCTCTGCAGCAGAGGTATCTTCTGTATACCACCCCTACCTTGTAACAGAGGCAACTCTTGGTCTTCCATTCCTGTGACGGTCCTCATGAGAGCCAGCTTCATCACAGCACTTGAAGAACCTTAAGTTCTTGAAATGTTCCACATTGACTGACCTTTCACGTCTTAAAGTAATGGACTGTTGTTTCTTTGCTTACGTTGGGTCTTTTATCAAATAGGGCCATCTTCGATATACCACCCCTACCTTGTAACAACTGATGGCGTTGTGATATATATTAACAGCTACATGATATATGAACCCGCCATTTATCTTTGCACACTCTTGGCATTCTTTCAACCAGCTTCATGAGGTAGTAACCCAGAATGCATTTCAATTAGCAGCTTTGCCTTGATTAAACGTTAATTTGTGTAGGTGTGACTGTCAGTGAGAACCAACCAATAACAGACAAGACGAGGGCGTTGCGTTTTTATAAACATTTATTCCTCTGTACACCTCCCCGGCAGCCGTTTAGATGATGCCAATCTGAAACACAAGACATGACAGGTTTTAGACAGGCATCGTAGGACTGTTATAAGGTCGTCATAGGGAGTTTATAAAGCGTCACAGAGCAGGTGGTCTCTGGCATCAGTGGTTCCTTTGAGTCTGTCATTATTCATCAGAAATTATATCATGCATCATCTGCCCAGAGCCTCTCCTGCAGTCCGATTGGACACTGAACATGCGTCAGTCCTCATGAGAGGAGTCTTGTAGACTACTGCGACGCAGAGACGTTTCTGTCACAATGGTGCTACACTCTAGAGCTCACCTTGTTGGCGACATCCAACGCATCGTAATCTGGAGCCAGGCGCACGTATGCCTTCTTCTCACCGTCAGGCCTGGGGGAGAGGGAGGGGGGGGGGGGGGGAGGAGGGGTGGAGGAGAGGGAGGGAGTGGAGGGGTGGAGGAGAGGGAGGGAGTGGAGGGGTGGAGGAGAGGGAGGGAGTGGAGGGGTGGAGGAGAGGGAGGGAGGAGGGGTGGAGGAGAGGGAGGGAGGAGGGGTGGAGGGAGGGAGGAGGGGTGGAGGGAGGGAGTGGAGGGGTGGAGGAGAGGGAGGGAGGAGGGGTGGAGGGAGGGAGGAGGGGTGGAGGGAGGGAGGAGGGGTGGAGGAGGAGAAGGAGGGGTGGAGGAGAGTGAGGGAGTGGAGGAGAGGGAGGGAGGAGGGGTGGAGGGAGGGAGGAGGGGTGGAGGGAGGGAGGAGGGGTGGAGGGAGGGAGGAGGGGTGGAGGAGGAGAAGGAGGGGTGGAGGAGAGGGAGACAAAGAGATGAGGATATTATTATTATTATTATTATGTGTTCCAGCAGGAGTCAGTGGGGAAAACAATGTAATGGGCTGTAACCATTAACTAAGACCAGACCTTCTACTGTAATAGACTGAAACCATTAACTAAGACCTTCTACTGTAATGGGCTGTAACCATTAACTAAGACCAGACCTTCTACTGTAATAGACTGTAACCACTAAGACCTTCTACTGTAATAGGCTGTAACCACTAAGACCTTCTACTGTAATAGACTGTAACCATTAACTAAGACCTTCTACTGGAATAGACTGTAACCATTAACTAAGACCTTCTACTGTAATAGACTGTAACCATTAACTAAGACCTTCTACTGTAATAGACTGTACCATTAACTAAGACCTTCTACTGTAATAGACTGTAACCATTAACTAAGACCTTCTACTGTAATAGACTGTAACCATTAACTAAGACCTTCTACTGTAATAGACTGTAACCATTAACTAAGACCTTCTACTGTAATAGACTGTAACCACTAACTAAGACCTTCTACTGTAATAGACTAACCATTAACTAAGACCTTCTACTGTAATAGACTAACCATTAACTAAGACCTTCTACTGTAATAGGCTGTAACCACTAACTAAGACCGTCTACTGTAATAGGCTGTAACCATTAACTAAGACCAGACCTTCTACTGTAATAGGCTGTAACCATTAACTAAGACCTTCTACTGTAATAGACTGTACCATTAATTAAGACCTACTGTAATAGACTGTAACCACTAACTAAGACCGTCTACTGTAATAGGCTGTAACCATTAACTAAGACCAGACCTTCTACTGTAATAGGCTGTAACCACTAAGACCTTCTACTGTAATAGACTGTAACCATTAACCAGTTAGAGCTCTAGGGGCGCTATTTCATTTTTGGATAAAAAACGTTCCCGTTTTAAGCGCGATATTTTGTCACGAAAAGATGCTCGACTATGCATATTGACAGTTTGACAGCATCTTGACAGTTTTGGAAAGAAAACACTCTGAAGTTTCAGAATCTGCAAAGATTTTGTCTGTAAGTGCCCCAGAACTCATTCTACAGGCGAAACCAAGATGATGCATCACCCAGGAATTAGCAGAATTTCTGAAGCTCTGTTTTCCATTCTCTCCTTATATGGCTGTGATTGCGCAAGGAATGAGCCTACACTTTCTGTCGTTCGCCCAAGGTCTTAGCAGCATTGTGACGTATTTGTAGGCATATCATTGGAAGATTGGCCATAAGAGACTACATTTTCCAGAGGTCCGCCCGGTGTCCTTTGTCTAAATTTGTGCGTAATCTTCAGGTGCAGGCATTTTCTCCTGGGATTCAGGAGAGAAAGCATGTTTCCAAGAACGATGTATCAATGAAGAGATATGTGAAAAACACCTTGAGGATTGATTCTAAACAACGTTTGCCATGTTTTCAGTCGATATTATGGAGTTAATTTGGAAAAAAGTTTGCGTTTTGAGGACTGAATTGATGGATTTTTTTTGGTAGCCAAATGTGATGTATAAAACGGAGCTATTTCTAATACACAAGGAATCTTTTTGGAAAAACTGAGCATCTGCTATCTAACTGAGAGTATCCTCATTGAAAACATCAGAAGTTCTTCAAAGGTAAATGATTTTATTTGAAGGCTTTTATGTTTTTGTTAATGTTGCGTGCTGGATGCTAACGCTAATGCTAACGCTAAATGCTAACGCGAAATGCTAACTCTAGCTAGCTACTTTTACACAAATGATTGTTTTCCTATGGTTGAGAAGCATATTTTGAAAATCTGAGATGACAGTGTTGTTTACAAAAGGCTAAGCTTGAGAGATGGCATATTTATTTCATTTCATTTGCGATTTTCATAAATAGTTAACGTTGTGTTATGCTAATGAGCTTGCTGATAGATTTACACAATCCTGGATACAGGGGTTTTTTCATAGCTAAATGTGACGCAGAAAACGGAGCGATTTGTCCTAAACAAATAATCTTTCAGGAAAAACGGAACATTTGCTATCTGAGTCTCCTCAATGAAAACATCTGAAGTTCTTCAAAGGTAAATGATTTTTTTGAATGCTTTTGTTTTTTTGTGTAAATGTTGCCAGCTGAATGCTAATGCTAAATGCTACGTTAGCCATCAATACTGTTACACAAATTATTGTTTTGCAATGGTTGAGAAGCATATTTTGAAAATCTGAGATGACAGTGTTGTTAACAAAAGGCTAAGCTTGAGAGCTAGCATATTTATTTCATTTCATTTGCGATTTTCATGAATAGTTAACGTTGCGTTATGGTAATGAGCTTGAGTCTGTATTCACGAACCCGGATCCGGGATGGGGAGATCAGAAAGGTTAACTAAGACCTTCTACTGGAATAGACTGTAACCATTAACTAAGACCTTCTACTGTAATAGACTGTAACCATTAACTAAGACCTTCTACTGTAATAGACTGTACCATTAACTAAGACCTTCTACTGTAATAGACTGTAACCATTAACTAAGACCTTCTACTGTAATAGACTGTAACCATTAACTAAGACCTTCTACTGTAATAGACTGTAACCATTAACTAAGACCATCTACTGTAATAGACTGTAACCACTAACTAAGACCTTCTACTGTAATAGACTAACCATTAACTAAGACCTTCTACTGTAATAGACTAACCATTAACTAAGACCTTCTACTGTAATAGGCTGTAACCACTAACTAAGACCGTCTACTGTAATAGGCTGTAACCATTAACTAAGACCAGACCTTCTACTGTAATAGGCTGTAACCATTAACTAAGACCTTCTACTGTAATAGACTGTACCATTAATTAAGACCTACTGTAATAGACTGTAACCACTAACTAAGACCGTCTACTGTAATAGGCTGTAACCATTAACTAAGACCAGACCTTCTACTGTAATAGGCTGTAACCACTAAGACCTTCTACTGTAATAGACTGTACCATTAACTAAGACCTTCTACTGTAATAGACTGTAACCACTAACTAAGACCGTCTACTGTAATAGGCTGTAACCACTAACTAAGACCTTCTACTGTAATAGACTAACCATTAACTAAGACCTTCTACTGTAATAGGCTGTAACCATTAACTAAGACCTTCTACTGTAATAGACTGTAACCATTAACTAAGACCTACTGTAATAGACTGTAACCATTAACTAAGACCTTCTACTGTAATAGGCTGTAACCATTAACTAAGACCAGACCTTCTACTGTAATAGGCTATAACCATTAACTAAGACCTTCTACTGTAATAGACTGTACCATTAACTAAGACCTTCTACTGTAATAGACTGTAACCACTAACTAAGACCGTCTACTGTAATAGGCTGTAACCACTAACTAAGACCTTCTACTGTAATAGGCTGTAACCATTAACTAAGACCTTCTACTGTAATAGACTGTACCATTAACTAAGACCTTCTACTGTAATAGACTAACCACTAACTAAGACCGTCTACTGTAATAGGCTGTAACCACTAACTAAGACCTTCTACTGTAATAGGCTGTAACCATTAACTAAGACCTTCTACTGTAATAGACTGTAACCATTAACTAAGACCTTCTACTGTAATAGGCTGTAACCACTAACTAAGACCGTCTACTGTAATAGGCTGTAACCATTAACTAAGACCAGACCTTCTACTGTAATAGGCTGTAACCATTAACTAAGACCTTCTACTGTAATAGACTGTACCATTAATTAAGACCTTCTACTGTAATAGGTGACCAGGTCAGACCAGCGGCCAGGATAGTACCCAGTGACTAACAGTTAGATGTTAGTACCTTTAGGCTAGTAATGGACTAATCGGGGTTAGATCAATAATATCAGGATTATTAGTTCGGATTAGAGGTGTAGGGGTCGTGTCATACCTGATGAGCGTGTTGACCTTGGCCACGTCGATGTCGTAGAGCTTCTTGACGGCATGTTTGATCTGATGCTTGTTGGCCTTGACGTCTACGATGAAGACGAGGGTGTTGTTGTCCTCGATCTTCTTCATTGCCGACTCTGTCGTCAGAGGGAACTTAATGATGGCATAGTGGTCCAACCTGGGGAGGGAGAAGGACGGGGGAATAGGAGATTGTGTTCAGCGTGCACCTAACGCTGCGACCCAACCCCACTATATTTGAACCCCATTTTAAAAAAGGCTGGTATGTTGCTCTAAAGTGCATCAGTGGTGTATGAGGATGGAATCATGGGATATCATACTTTGATCGCTGTTACCATCATTTGCACCCAGAGCAGAGAAACTAACCTGGACTAAACCATAAAATCTCATTCACAGCCTTTTTTTTTTTAAACAATGAAGGTTGTAATAAAATACAAGAATCTTCAAAACAGATGTACGACTTGTGCATGTCGGTACTGTACCAACGTCATTCTACTGGCATTCTTAGAGTTTGTATGACTTACTTATTCCTGCGAGGGGCACTCTTCCGGGGGTACTTGGGTTGTCTGCGGAGTCGCAGGGTTTTGGGGCGACGGAAGGTTGGGGAGGTTCTAATCTTCTTCTTCCTCTGGCTGTGGACTCCTTTCAGAACAGCCTTTTTGGCCTTCAGGGCCTTCACCTTGGCCTCAGTCTTGGCAGGGACAGCTACACAGGAGAGAGAAGGTTCCAACTTGGTTAAGGCTTGAACAGCTACAGGAGATACGTTAGAGAGGGTTTATAAACTAAAGCAGATTAGCTTAACATCCTAAAATCAGAACACTGTTGAACACCTGACCCATCCATATATCAAAAATAATTAGCAAGGCATTGCAGTAAACAACCAATTAGTCTTTACATGTCCAGTGTGCTCTAAATACCCGCAGCCGACAATTTTTGTTTTCTTGGGCGACCTCAGAAAGACATATCTGGGATTGCAAACTCCTTCTGAAATTAAGACATCACCTGAACTATAGTACACGTCTCAAAAGTACACTTCTCAAAAAGGTTGGGGTCAATGTGATACATGGCAGGATTTACCAACTTCTTATTTGGCGGGTCAAGACGAATATATTACCAGAATACTTTCTCAAACCTGGCCTTTTCCTACGCCCAACGTTGTTTTAATGTGTGTGTAACGGGCACCAACCTTTACTGATGTTAGAGTCATCGCCTTAGCAATTAATCATGTATTTTCTAGCATCGATGTTAAAGTCCTTGTTTCGATTTTTTGTTACTTGAAATTAATACCGGTGAGTGTTCACGGGTTGGAGAGGGAAGGGTTTTGACAGATGTCCCATGTAGCCTGCTGTTTTGTGTTGGTGGAATAAGGGGGCATTTTGTCATATTTAGCTTCTTTTTTACAATTAAACAAAAAGCGAATAAATGCTGTAAACAAAAAAACGTCTGCTAGCATTCCTTGCAATTTGATGCATACCTTCAATAAGTTCAAGGTATGTACAACGCAGAACACACCAACGTAAAGGAATTTGGAAATGAATGTACTTCTGGTTACTAAAACGCAATGTGATCGAGGCGTTACTACAGGCCATGCTGTCAAGACCCAACTAAACAACGTGACGAATAAAAATTACATACACCACATACGGACTGCAATCACTCACGTAAGCTCAAACTTATTAATTTGAGAAATGGACATTAATACACGGAATGAAATAACTACGAATGTTTCAGCGAACTGACTAGCAGAGCCACATTGGATGGAAACATGGTCGGTGGCCACTTCCTACATTTCACGACATTTGGACACAGATAAAATAACTACAAGTCGTCTGTGACTTTCAACGATCGTAAAGAACATATACATGTATAAACATCATGTGTAGCTCTTCATATTAAGTGAATTTACGCAAAAACAATGTAGGGATTCACAGACCTTCCTTCTTCGCCTTCGGTGCCATGATGGGAAAGGACGAGCGCTCGGGGTTTCCGCAGCTGTAACACAGGGGCGAGACAGCGGCACTCATATCTCGCGAGACTGGCGAACAGCATCATGGTACTTGTCAGAATATATATTACAATATTACAGTCCAAACCTTAGCTGTGTACTAATACCCATACTAATATACTGTATAATACATACTAAAATTAATTTATAGTAACTGAACGGTATCCTTTCAGTTGAGCGTACTAGCGCTTCGCCTGTCTAACGGAAGTGGATGCTGTTGCTACGCAACTTCTTGGTAGCTTGTTACACATTACTAACTAGACATCTTACGACTTCATTAACAGTGTCCACAACGCACAACGACGATATCACATAGCTAAGCTGAGAATGACGTGAATAATCAAGTCAATAGGTTGCGTTTGTAAATTCACTCTGGCTATAGACTTCCGATTTCCAAAGCGCAGTATAACGTTTAATTGACGAATTTACGAACGCTCAGTTAAATTGTTGCCAGTGTAACCGGCTAGCTAGTTAGCGGGTTGCGGCTAATACAGTTTCAATCGGTGACGTCACTTGCTCTGGGACCTTGCAGTAGTTGTGGTCAAGGACCACGGCTTTTGTGGAGCGGTGGGTAACAATTCTTCGTGGGAGGCAGTTGTTGATGTGTGCAGAGGTTCCCTGGGGTGAGGAGAGGGACGGAAGCAATACTGTTACACTCACTATACTGTTACACTCACTCACCATGCCTTTCTAAGGTCTTCGAAAGCCAAGTCAACAAACAGATTACCGACCATTTCGAATCTCACCATACCTTCTCTGCTATGCAATCTGGTTTCAGAGCTGGTCATGGGTGCACCTCAGCCACGCTCAAGGTCCTAAATGATATCTTAACCGCCATAGATAAGAAACATTACTGTGCAGCCGTATTCATTGATCTGGCCAAGGCTTTCGACTCTGTCAATCACCACATCCTCATCGGCAGACTCGACAGCCTTGGTTTCTCAAATGATTGCCTCGCCTGGTTCACCAACTACTTCTCTGATAGAGTTCAGTGTGTCAAATCGGAGGGTCTGCTGTCCGGACCTCTGGCAGTCTCTATGGGGGTGCCACAGGGTTCAATTCTTGGACCGACTCTCTTCTCTGTATACATCAATGAGGTCGCTCTTGCTGCTGGTGAGTCTCTGATCCACCTCTACGCAGACGACACCATTCTGTATACCATTCTGTATACTTCTGTATGGCAAGCTTCAATGCCATACAACTCTCCTTCCGTGGCCTCCAATTGCTCTTAAATACAAGTAAAACTAAATGCATGCTCTTCAACCGATCGCTACCTGTACCTACCCGCCTGTCCAACATTACTACTCTGGACGGCTCTGACTTAGAATACGTGGACAACTACAAATACTTAGGTGTCTGGTTAGACTGTAAACTCTCCTTCCAGACCCATATCAAACATCTCCAATCCAAAGTTAAATCTAGAATTGGCTTCCTATTTCGCAACAAAGCATCCTTCACTCATGCTGCCAAACATACCCTTGTAAAACTGACCATCCTACCAATCCTCGACTTTGGCGATGTCATTTACAAAATAGCCTCCAATACCCTACTCAACAAATTGGATGCAGTCTATCACAGTGCAATCCGTTTTGTCACCAAAGCCCCATATACTACCCACCATTGCGACCTGTACGCTCTCGTTGGCTGGCCCTCGCTTCATACTCGTCGCCAAACCCACTGGCTCCATGTCATCTACAAGACCCTGCTAGGTAAAGTCCCCCCTTATCTCAGCTCGCTGGTCACCATTGCATCTCCCACCTGTAGCACACGCTCCAGCAGGTATATCTCTCTAGTCACCCCCAAAACCAATTCTTTCTTTGGCCGCCTCTCCTTCCAGTTCTCTGCTGCCAATGACTGGAACGAACTACAAAAATCTCTGAAACTGGAAACACTTATCTCCCTCACTAGCTTTAAGCACCAACTGTCAGAGCAGCTCACAGATTACTGCACCTGTACATAGCCCACCTATAATTTAGCCCAAACAACTACCTCTTTCCCTACTGTATTTTATTGATTTATTTAGCTCCTTTGCACCCCATTATTTTTATTTCTACTTTGCACATTCTCCCATTGCAAATCTACCATTCCAGTGTTTTACTTGCTATATTGTAGTTACTTTGCCACCATGGCCTTTTTGCCTTTACCTCCCTTATCTCACCTCATTTGCTCACATCGTATATAGACTTGTTTATACTGTATTATTGACTGTATGTTTGTTTTACTCCATGTGTAACTCTGTGTCGTTGTATGTGTCGAACTGCTTTGCTTTATCTTGGCCAGGTCGCAATTGTAAATGAGAACTTGTTCTCAACTTGCCTACCTGGTTAAATAAAGGTGAAATAAATAAAATAAAATTGGACTCTAGAGAAGTGGAAATGCGTTCTCTGGGGTGATGAATCACGCTTCACCATCTGGCAGTCCAACGGACAAATCTGGGGTTGGCGGATACCAGGAGAACGCCACCTGCCCGAATGCATATTGCAAACTGTAAAGTTTGGTGGAGGAGGAATAATGGTCTGGGGCTGTTTTTCATGGTTTGGGCCCCTTAGTTCCAATGAAGGGAAATCTTAACACTACAGCATACAATGACATTCTAGACGATTCTGTGCTTCCAACTTTGTGGCAACAGTTTGGGAAGGCCCTTTCCTGTTTCAGCATAACAATGCTCCCGTGCACAAAGTGAGATCCATACAGAAATGGTTTGTCGAGATCAGTGTGGAAGAACTTGACTGGCCTGCACAGGGTTCGATTGTTGGACTTTATTAATTCCTAATCTATATCAATGACCTTGCTGCTGTGTCTTATACCATCTTCCCATTATCTTTGCTGATGATACTAATTTGATTTTAGCACACAATTTTGATTCACTAATTAATGAAGCCAACTCAAGCATGGACACATTTTCTAAATGTTTCCAGATAAACAAATCATCTTTAAATGTAAAAAAATATGACATTACATATTACAAATATTAAATTAAATATTGATATTTTATTGTTTTCACTAGTAAGAATAAGAAATATTATCTCCCAAAAATTAAGGAGACAGAATCTCAATTGATGGGAATGAAATGGAACTAGTCACATCCACTAGATTCCTCTGAGATCTAATTGATGAAAAGTTATCCTGGAAAGATCCTATTCAATTTGTCTGCATTAAAGTGATAAAACCTGTTGGTATCATCAGACAGATGAGTGGTTTGGTTCATCAGGCTTGCTTCCTATCTCTATACTAGAGCTTCATTTACATGTATTTCATTTACTGTAATATTGTCTGGCCACATGCCCCCTACCTACACAAATTACTCATCATACAAAATACATTTGCAAGACTGCACCTTTGTTTAAGAAACTCTATCTTGTCTATTTACAATATTAATGTACTTCAATTATGCACTTTCATCTACAAATGCTCATACTTCCCAGACAGTTTACCTAAACCCTTCAATGGATTATTCCAGGTTAATTCTGAAATCCATCTATATAACACAGGACACTGTGATAACCTTCACCCTCCCTACTGCCTCACATAGTCAAATCTCCATCCTATACAGCGGTACCATACTCTGGAATTCTTATCTTCACATTTGACAAAACAATATCATCCCTCAGTAACTTCAAGTGAAGACCGGAGGTCAGCCTGATGAACCAAACTACTCAGTAATCTCCTCCATGAAGACTGGAGGTCAGCCTTATGAACCAAACTACTCAGTAATCTCCTCCATGAAGACTGGAGGTCAGCCTTATGAACCAAACTACTCAGTAATCTCCTCCATGAAGACTGGAGGTCAGCATGATGAACCAAACTACTCAGTAATCTCCTCCATGAAGACTGGAGGTCAGCTTTATGAACCAAACTACTCAGTAATCTCCTCCATGAAGACTGGAGGTCAGCCTGATGAACCAAACTACTCAGTAATCTCCTCCATGAAGACTGGAGGTCAGCCTGATGAACCAAACTACTCAGTAATCTCCATGAAGACTGGAGGTCAGCCTGATGAACCAAACTACTCAGTAATCTCCATGAAGACTGGAGATCAGCCTGATGAACCAAACTACTCAGTAATCTCCTCCACGAAGACTGGAGGTCAGCCTGATGAACCAAACTACTCAGTAACCTCCTCTATGAAGACTGGAGGTCAGCCTGATGAACCATGAAGACTGGAGGTCAACCTGATGAACCAAACTACTCAGTAATCTCCTCCATGAAGACTGGAGGTCAGCCTGATGAACCAAACTACTCAGTAACCTCCTCTATGAAGACTGGAGGTCAGCCTGATGAACCATGAAGACTGGAGGTCAACCTGATGAACCAAACTACTCAGTAACCTCCTCCATGAAGACTGGAGGTCAGCCTGATGAACCAAACTACTCAGTAACCTCCTCTATGAAGACTGGAGGTCAGCCTGATGAACCAAACTACTCAGTAACCTCCTCCATGAAGACTGGAGGTCAGCATGATGAACCAAACTACTCAGTAACCTCCTCCATGAAGACTGGAGGTCAGCCTGATTAACCAAACTACTCAGTAATCTCCTCCATGAAGACTGGAGGTCAACCTGATGAACCAAACTACTCAGTAATCTCCTCCATGAAGACTGGAGGTCAGCCTGATGAACCAAACTACTCAGTAACCTCCTCCATGAAGACTGGAGGTCAGCCTGATTAACCAAACTACTCAGTAATCTCCTCCATGAAGACTGGAGGTCAACCTGATGAACCAAACTACTCAGTAACCTCCTCCATGAAGACTGGAGGTCAGCCTGATGAACCAAACTACTCGGTAACCTCCTCCATGAAGACTGGAGATCAGCCTGATGATCATATGCACTGATCAATTAATTTATACATTTATCATTTGTAGGTATTGTTATCCGTTTTAACAAACCTTGTTTATTTTTGAACTTAGTATTGTGTATAGTTTTTTTGTGGTGTGTTTGTTTTAAGCCCTTGAGCTTCCAACCACCTGCACACTGTTTTAAACTGACTGGCTTTTATCTGTGTTGTTGTTTATCACTTTGTTTTCTTCGGTGTAAATAAATTAAAACAAACTAACAAAACGGAGCCCTGACCTCAACCCCGTCGATCACCTTTGGGATGAATTGGAACACCGACTGTGAGCCATGCCTAATCGCCCAACATCAGTGCCCGACCTCACTAAAGCTCTTGTGGCTGAATGGAAGCAAGTCCCCTCAGCAATGTTCCAACATCCTCTGGTAAGGGTTTCCACTAGTGCGCAGGCTGTTACAGCAGCAAAGGGGGGACCAACTCCATATTAATCACTTCCCAGAAGAGTGGAGGCTGTTATAGCAGTAAAAGGGGGACCAACTCCATATTAATGACTTCCCAGAAGAGTGGAGGCTGTTACAGCAGCAAAGGGGGGACCAACTCCATATTAATCACTTCCCAGAAGAGTGGAGTCTGTTATAGCAGCAAAGGGGGGACCAACTCCATATTAATGACTTCCCAGAAGAGTGGAGGCTGTTATAGCAGTAAAAGGGGGACCAACTCCATATTAATGACTTCCCAGAAGAGTGGAGGCTGGTACAGCAGCAAAGGGGGGACCAACTCCATATTAATGACTTCCCAGAAGAGTGGAGGCTGTTATAGCAGCAAAGGGGGGACCAACTCCATATTAATGACTTCCCAGAAGAGTGGAGGCTGTTATAGCAGTAAAAGGGGGACCAACTCCATATTAATGACTTCCCAGAAGAGTGGAGGCTGGTACAGCAGCAAAGGGGGGACCAACTCCATATTAATGACTTCCCAGAAGAGTGGAGGCTGTTATAGCAGCAAAGGGGGGACCAACTCCATATTAATGACTTCCCAGAAGAGTGGAGGCTGTTATAGCAGCAAAGGGGGGACCAACTCCATATTAATCACTTCCCAGAAGAGTGGAGGCTGTTATAGCAGCAAAGGGGGGACCAACTCCATATTAATGACTTCCCAGAAGAGTGAATGAAGGCTGTTATAGCAGCAAAGGGGGGACCAACTCCATATTAATGCCCATAATTCTGCAATGAGATGTTCAACAAGCAGATGCCCACCTACTTTTGTTCATGTAGTGTACATGCATACCAAAAAAAAAACTTTTTTTTTTTTTACAAATATATACGGAAGTTGAAAATCTACATTCAAAATGCATATTTATTAAAGAACATAACCAAGCACACAGGTTTAAGAAAAATACAAATACATGAAAATAAAATACAAACATTAAACGTCACAGGTCTTATACTGTACATATCATATCAGACCTATCTGACATATCATATCAGACCTATCTGACATATCATATCAGACCTATCTGACATATCATATCAGACCTATCTGACATATCATATCAGACCTATCTGACATTTCATACCAGACATATCATATCAAACATATATCAGACATATGACATATCATATCAGACACATCATATCAGACCTATCTGACACATCATATCAGACCTATCTGACATATCATATCAGACCTATCTGACATATCATATCAGGCATATCACATCAGACATATCATATCAGACCTCTGACATATCATACCAGACCTATCTGACATATCATATCAGACCTATATGACATATCATATCAGACCTATATGACATATCATATCAGACCTATGACATATCATATCAGACCTATCTGACATATCATATCAGACATATCATATCAGACCTATCTGACATATCATATCAGACCTATCTGACATATCATATAAAACCTATATGACATATCATATCAGACCTATATGACATATCATATCAGACATATCATAGACATATCTGACCTTTCATATCAGACCTATCACATCAGACATATCATATCAGACCTATCTGACATATCATATCAGACCTATCTGACATATATCAGACATATCACATCAGACATATCATATTAGACATATCTGACCTATCATATCAGACCTATCATAGACCTATCATATCAGACATATCTGACATATCATATCAGACATATCATATCAGATCTATCTGACATATCATACCAGACATATCATATCAAACATATATCAGACATATGACATATCATATCAGAACTATCATATCAGACCTATCATACCAGACCTATCATATCAGAACTATCATATCAGACCTATCATACCAGACCTATCATATCAGACCTATCATATCAGAACTATCATGTCAGACCTATCTGACATATCATATCATACCTGACATATCATATCAGACCTATCATATCAAACATATCAGACATATCTGACATATATCAGACCTATCATATCAGAACTATCATATCAGATCTATCATGTCAGACCTATCTGACATATCATATCATACCTGACATATCATATCAGACCTATCATATCAAACATATCAGACATATCTGACATATATCAGACCTATCATATCAGAACTATCATATCAGATCTATCATGTCAGACCTATCTGACATATCATATCATACCTGACATATCATATCAGACCTATCATATCAAACATATCAGACATATCTGACATATATCATATCAAACATATCATATCAGACATATCTGACATATATCATATCAAACATATCATATCAGACATATCTGACATATATCATATCAAACATATCATATCAGACATATCTGACATATCATATCAGACACATCATATCAGACATATCTGACATATCATATCAGACCTATCTGACATATATCATATCAAACATATCATATCAGACATATCTGACATATATCATATCAAACATATCATATCAGACATATCTGACATATATCATATCAAACATATCATATCAGACATATCTGACATATATTATATCAAACATATCATATCAGACATATCTGACATATATCATATCAAACATATCATATCAGACATATCTGACATATCATATCAGACACATCATATCAGACATATCTGACATATCATATCAGACCTGACACATCATATCAGACCTATCTGACATATCATATCAAACATATCATATCAGACATATCTGACATATATCATATCAAACATATCATATCAGACATATCTGACATATATCATATCAAACATATCATATCAGACATATCTGACATATATCATATCAAACATATCATATCAGACATATCTGACATATCATATCAGACACATCATATCAGACATATCTGACATATCATATCAGACCTGACACATCATATCAGACCTATCTGACATATCATATCAAACATATCATATCAGACATATCTGACATATATCATATCAAACATATCATATCAGACATATCTGACATATATCATATCAAACATATCATATCAGACATATCTGACATATCATATCAGACACATCATATCAGACATATCTGACATATCATATCAGACCTGACACATCATATCAGACCTATCTGACATATCATATCAGACACATCATATCAGACATATCTGACATACCATATCAGACCTAACACATCATATCAGACATATCTGACATATCATATCAGACCTATCTGACATATCATATCAGACCTATCATATCAAACATATCATATCAGAGCTGTCTGACATATCATAGACATATGACATATATCATACCTATCATATCAGACATATAATATCAGACCTATCTGACATATATCAGACATATCATATCAGAACTATCATATCAGACCTATCTGACATATCATATCAGGCATATCACATCAGACACATCATATCAGACATATCAGACATATATCAGACCTATCTGACATATCATATCAGAACTATCATATCAGACCTATCTGACATATCATATCAAACATATCATATCAGACCTATCTGACATATCATATCAAACATATCATATCAGACCTATCAGACATATCATATCAAACATATCATATCAGACCTATCAGACATATATCAGATATATCATATCAGACATATCATATCAGACATATCATATAAGCTTGACTGTGTCAACAAAAAAAATGATTGCACAAAAATACCAAGCTCTCATTTAAACATCTATAATAAGGGGGTAGTTTAAAAAATATATACATTTGTGTATAAATAATTTGGCTAATACAAGTAAATTATTGAACAGGAAATTGAAATCATAATTTTGCAATAAACCAAATTTGACATCATTGTGTGTGAAATTGGCAATAATAAATCATGTTATTGATCACCCACAGTGAAAGGAAATCTGTTCAGTAGTTTCAGTCATTACACTCTACATTGAATTTCAATCTTAAAAAATGTATTTGATGGATAAATATAATTTAGAATTTTAAAATGGTTCCTCTTTGGCTTTGAGTTGTATAGGGAAAGACATTTTCTTGGTTTACAGATTAATCCAAATTTGACAGATATAATTCAATTTGAACTGTTCTGGGAAGATTTCTTTGGAAATACCTGGTCTGACATGTTTATTGTTAACTCTTTATCCTGCAAACATCTGTCTGTGTTTGAATCTGGTCGGCAAGGAGAGACATCTGAATATAACAACATTCCCTTCACCAGCAACACTAGAAGGAATAGCATTTATTGACTGTACAATTTTGCTTTTGGGTCGACAAGGAAAGTAATATTTATAAAATCATTATAGCTGAAGATATTACCACTTTCATCTATTATATCTGTAACAGACCAAATGTCTTTTTGTTCATAGATTCTTCACAGAATATGGTTGTGTTACGGTACTGACAAGATACATGTCTCTCCGGCATGGTGGGCTGTCTAGCTCCCGCCTATCCTTTCTTTGGATTGGTGGATACATCTCATTATTGTAATACTTTTTTGAATATTCGATGAGGGTCGCTGACATCAACCGCCTGTATTCAATGTAGAGATTCTACAGTGCATTCGGAAAGTATTCAGACCCCTTAACTTTTTCCAAATATTGTTAGGTTACAGCCTTATTCTAAAATTGATTAAATAATATGGGGTATCTCCCCTCAATCTACACACAATACCCCATAATGAAGGAAAAAACAGGGTTAGAAATTTTTGCAAATGCATTAAAAAAAATAAAAAACTGAAATATGACATTTACTTAACCCTTTAATCAGTACGTTGTTTAACCTCCCTTTGGGTAGGGGGCAGTATTTTCACGTCCGGATGAAAAGCTCGACCAAAGTAAACTGCCTGTTACTCAGGCCCAGAAGCTAGGATATGCATATAATTGGTAGATCTGGATAGAAAACACTCTAACGTTTTCGAAAACTGTTAAAATATATATGTATGTGAGTATAACAGAACTGATATGGCAGGCGAAACCCCGAGGACAACCCCCCCCCCAATTTTTTTTTCGGCCTACCACAATTTTCAATGGCTATCACTTTTATTGTAAGGCCAAGTCCTCCCAGATTGCAGTCCCTAGGGTTTCCACTAGATGTTTATAATTGGCTCATTCATCCCTCTCCTCTCACCTGTAACTATTCCCCAGGTCGTTGCTGCAAATGAGAACGTGTTCTCAGTCAACTTACCTGGTAAAATAACAGATAAATAAAATAAAATAATGTTAACAGTCTTTAGAAAGAGTTTCATGCTGGTTTTTTGAAAAATGAGCTGGAAATTGTAGTTTTTCTAGGTGGCTCCCATTTTGGCTGTAGTGTTTCCAAGTGTGTGGAAGAGAGAGCGTTCTTCGGTATTTTTCTCCGGTAAAGACAATAACGATTCTCCGTCTTAAATGTTATCGTTTATTTACATATTAGGGGACCTAAGGCTTGATTATAAACATTGTTTGACTTGTTTATTAGAAAAAGTTTATTAGTAACGTTTGGGATTCATTTTGTATGCATTTTGATGGAGGGAAACTGGGTGGATTATTGACTGAAGCGCACCAGCTAAACTGAGTTTTTATGGATATAAAGAAGAACATTCTGTTGGCACGTTTTGGAGTGCCAACAGAATAAGATCAAAGGTAAGGCATATTGCTATATTGCTAATTCTGACTTTTGTGGCGCACCTGCCTGGTTGAAATATGTTTTTCATGTGTTTGTATGGTGAGGCGCTGTCCTCAAATAATCACATGGTTTGCTTTTGCCGTAAAGCCTTTTTGAAATCTGACACAGCGGCTGGATTAATAAGAAGTTAAGCTTTATTTTGATGTATTACACTTGTGATTTTATGAAAGTTAAATATTTATAATTCTGTCGTTTTGAATTTCGCGCTCTGCAATTTCACTGGATGTTGGCCAGCTGGGACACTACCGTCCTACCTGTCCATAAGTAGTTTTAACTACTGCACCTTTGGCAGCGATTACAGCCTCGAGTCTTTTTGGGTATGACGCTACAAGCTTGACACACCTGTATTTGGGGAGTTTCTCCCATTATTCTCTGCAGATCCTCTCAAACTGTCAGGTTGAGCGGGGAGCGTCGCTGCACAGCTATTTTCAGGTCTCTCCAGAGATGTCGATCAGGTTCAAATCTGGGCTCTGGCTGGGCAACTCAAGGATATTCAGAGACTTGTCAACAAAGCCACTCCAGCGTTGTCTTGGCTGTGTGCTTTGGGTCGTTGGCCTGTTGGAACGTGAAACTTCGCCCCAGTCTGAGCGCTCTGGAGCAGGATTTCATCAAGGATCTCGCTGTACTTTGCTCCGTTCATCTATGCCTCGATTCTGACTATTCTCCCAGTCCCTGAAAAACATCCCCACAGCATGATGCTGCCACCGCCATGCTTCACCGTAGGGATGGTGCCAGGTTTCTTCCAGACGTGACATTCAGGCCAAAGGGTTCAACCATGGTTTCATCAGACCAGAGAATCTTGTTTCTCATGGTCTGAGAGTCCTTTAGGTGCAGCCATTTTTTGGTACCCATGCCCAGATCTGTGCCTCGACGCTCTACGGACAATTCCTTCAACCTCACGGCTTGATTTTTGCTCTGACATGCACTGTCATCTGTGGGACCTGATATAAACAGGTGTGTCCCTTTCCAAATCATGTCCAATCAATTGAATTTACCACAGGTGGATTCCAATCAATTTGTAGAAACAGCTCAAGGACGATCAATGGAAACAGGATGCACCTGAGCTCAATTTCATAGTCTCATAGTAAAGGGTCTGAATACTGTTTTTTATTCAGGTATCATGTTTTTATTTTTAATACAATTGCTAAAATTTCAAAAAATCTGTTTTTGTTTTGTCATTATGGGGTATTGTGTGTAGATTGCGTCTTGGAAATGATTTTACACAGGGACACTCGAAGTCAATCTTAAATGAATCATTGTTTATTGTCAGCACCCTGGAGAGGTTCTAACCAACTCAATGACCCATAGTGCACATGTCAATCAGGAGCTCTGCTGGGGCAGTCCCAACATTTGTCTTATAGACTATACACAGACAAGTTATATTTGCATGATTTGGCATAATTAATTCATCATTATCGTTTTGTTTCATTTATGTGACCGACCAACACTGGTTCACAACATGTGACAGACCAATACCGCTCAAGGCTTCTTCTCTCTAAGCTGAGACCTTGAAAGTGAGATATCTTTTGTTGTCAAAACAAGGTTCTGGGCGTACTGCCAAATTGCAGATACTGACAAGTGAGGATTCCTTCAATCAGTCACTTGCATGAACACAGAAATGAGTTATTAGAAAAGCTCAAGTATAACATTTCCATCACAATTGATTGGGCGAAAAGGTAATCAATTTTAGAATAAAGCTGTAACGTAACAAAATGTGGAAAAAGTCAAGGGGTCTGAATACTTTCCGAAAGTATGCTACTAGCCTCATGCCATGAATATGCATAGCCATCTGGAGATAACTGTGTTATAAAGTGTTTTTTCTAGAAGTTTCTGGGATGTTACATGTCCTACTTACATCAGTACACTCGTAACTTCAGCTTTAAAACTTCTATTAGATCAAAAAAACATAAAATAAGCCATACATTTTTTGTTGTTGACGACATTCGACCTCTCTACAAAAACTCCTTGCTTGGTGGGCGACATTCGACCTCTCTACAAAAACTCCTTGCTTGGTGGGCGACATTCGACCTCTCTACAAAAACTCCTTGCTTGGTGGGCGACATTCGACCTCTCTACAAAAACTCCTTGCTTGGTGGGCGACATTCGACCTCTCTACAAAAACTCCTTGCTTGGTGGGCGACATTCGACCTCTCTACAAAAACTCCTTGCTTGGTGGGCGACATTCGACCTCTCTACAAAAACTCCTTGCTTGGTGGGCGACATTCGACCTCTCTACAAAAACTCCTTGCTTGGTGGGCGACATTCGACCTCTCTACAAAAACTCCTTGCTTGGTGGGCGACATTCGACCTCTCTACAAAAACTCCTTGCTTGGTGGGCGACATTCGACCTCTCTACAAAAACTCCTTGCTTGGTGGGCGACATTCGACCTCTCTACAAAAACTCCTTGCTTGGTGGGCGACATTCGACCTCTCTACAAAAACTCCTTGCTTGGTGGGCGACATTCGACCTCTCTACAAAAACTCCTTGCTTGGTGGGCGACATTCGACCTCTCTACAAAAACTCCTTGCTTGGTGGGCGACATTCGACCTCTCTACAAAAACTCCTTGCTTGGTGGGCGACATTCGACCTCTCTACAAAAACTCCTTGCTTGGTGGGCGACATTCGACCTCTCTACAAATACTCCTTGCTTGGTGGGCGAAATGACACCAAAAAAACACCACATGACAGTTTTTCAGTTGGGCCTCGCTCTTCCTCTTCGATACAATTCTACAAGATTTGATTTTATTGTCCTCGTGTGAACAGAACTTCTCACAGCCATTGGCCACTTGAAATGTAGACAAGGACGCTGTCCTTTGGTTAAGGTACAATGCTTTAGAAACATTAAAAAAACTAAAAGGCTTTATACTAGACATTTGAAAATAATTGTTCCTCCATTTTATTATAGTCACGTTGCATATTTCATAAGTCGCTCCAATTCTTTTACATCCTTGACGAGGAGTGGACCAGGACACACGTCATGGAGAAGGGGGAGGAAAGAGCCCTCAGAAAGAGTCAGTAAACATGTCTCTGGACCAATCACACGCTTCATTCTCCTCATGGAGGGAGGGGCTAACAGACCTGCTGTCTTCGAGCTGCTGGTTGGCTAAACCCCCTGTCTGTCCCTCTCTCAGTGTATGGTGAATATGTGTAGATCTCCTGTTCTCTCTCTCTCCCCCTGTGGTTCTCCCTCTGTTCTCTCTCTCTCCCCCTGTGGTTCTCCCTCTGTTCTCTCTCTCTCCCCCAGCCTGCTGCTTGTCTGTCCTTCTGGAGCACCAGGGTCTTTGAGTGGGAGAGATCACCATCTCACTGTCGTCATCACACAGTCTCATACTACCGGTCCTTCTCCATCCAGGTATTCTCTTCAGAGCTCTTCTCGTGAACCTCTGACACTGCAGAGCTAGTATATTATCTCTGGGTCTCTTGGTGTGTGTGAGTCCTTTAGGTGTGTGTGTGTGGGTGTTGCTGGGTGTGTGTCGCCGGGCTCTGACCTGCAGTGTATGTGGTGGAGCAGTTTTCCTGATGATGGGGGTGGACTGGGACAAAGGGACACAGTCACAACACTCTGAAGGTGTGTCCATGTGTGTGTCCGTGCGGGGTGTGTGTGTGTCCGTGCTGGGTGTGTGTGTGTTGATGCGGGGTGTGTGTGAGTCTGTGCTGGGTGTGTGTGAGTCCGTGCTGGGTGTGTGTGTGTCCGTGCGGGGTGTGTGTGTGTCCGTGCGGGGTGTGTGTGTGTCCGTGCGGGGTGTGTGTGTGTCCGTGCGGGGTGTGTGTGTGTCCGTGCGGGGTGTGTGTGTGTCCGTGCGGGGTGTGTGTGAGTCCGTGCGGGGTGTGTGTGTGTCCGTGCGGGGTGTGTGTGTGTCCGTGCGGGGTGTGTGTGTGTCCGTGCGGGGTGTGTGTGAGTCCGTGCGGGGTGTGTGTGTGTCCGTGCGGGGTGTGTGTGTGTCCGTGCGGGGTGTGTGTGTGTCCGTGCGGGGTGTGTGTGTGTCCGTGCGGGGTGTGTGTGTGTCCGTGCGGGGTGTGTGTGTGTCCGTGCGGGGTGTGTGTGTGTCCGTGCGGGGTGTGTGTGTGTCCGTGCTGGTCTGAGAGTAGTGGAAGAGGTCTGCTGAACAGTTATACTCCCCCAGGTCAGCTGTGTGTCCGGGTGACCGAGGGCTGAGACCTCCATGCTGTCCCACATTAGTAATGTCCAGTAGACTTGTGTGTGATGTGGGGCTCGACTCTGTGTCTGTCAGGGTAGTGGATACGTTTCTCCCCGCAGGGCTGGTCTGGGCATGATGGTCAGTTGGTGTCTGTGTGTCTGCAGGATCACAGAGAAACTCCCCCAGACACTCAGAGAAGGGTAGGTCTTCCCAGGCCACAAAGTCAGATCGACAGGTTTGTTCACACACTGACCTGTACTCCTCCTCCGTGTATGAAACACCCCTCTTCCTGAGGCTGGACGGCGCAGTCCATATATATCCAGACTGTGTTGGAGCGGTCCACGTGAGAGAGGCAGGGGGGTGAACAGGGGAGTCAGAGCCTTCACAGAAAGAGGACAGAACATCCCAGTAGCTGTTCCTACTGTGTCCCCCCTCCCCCTGGCTACTGTTCCTACTGTGTCCCCCCTCCCCCTGGCTACTGTTCCTACTGTGTCCCCCCTCCCCCTGGCTACTGTTCCTACTGTGTCCCCCCTCCCCCTGGCTACTGTTCCTACTGTGTCCCCCCTCCCCCTGGCTACTGTTCCTACTGTGTCCCCCCTCCCCCTGGCTACTGTTCCTACTGTGTCCCCCCTCCCCCTGGCTACTGTTCCTACTGTGTCCCCCCTCCCCTTGGCTACTGTTCCTACTGTGTCCCCCCTCCCCATGACTCAGTCCTTTATCCTCTCCCCCCCCCTCATCTTCCTCCTGTTCTGCAGACGACGTGATCACCCCCGGAGACTGTTGCCAGGGTGCCTTGTGTATGTTGGTCGGGGTTGGGGTGAGGGTTAAGGTGCAATGCAGTGACATGGATCGGCCACAGGAGGGCAGTGTAGAGTCAAAGCTGTGGAGAGGAGAAGGGTGGAGGAGGAGAGGAGCTGTACTGGTGTCAGCGCTGGGCTGGGGAGCTGGTCTAGGATCAGTTCTACACACAGAGGCCTGTTGTAGGAGGCTCTTGGAGGCTGGTCTAGGATCCGTTGTCCAGTCAGCGCAGAGAGCAGCTTGCTGTAGGAGGGTTCTGTAGTAACTGACTACAGAGCAGCCTGGAACAGAGGCCATGGGCAGAGAGATCTGACTGCCGATGAACTGGCCTGCCTCTCTCCTGTAGGGGTGGGGGCCAGATATCTGCACCAGAGACATCACAACATAGCTGGATGGAATGACAACTTCCAATCATACTACTTGGAGAACACTGGCATCATTCTGTAATAGTTGATATAATGTAGTAACACTGGCATCATTCTGTAATAGTTGATATAATGTAGTAACACTGGTATCATTCTGTAATAGTTGATATAATGTAGTAACACTGGTATCATTCTGTAATAGTTGATATAATGTAGTAACACTGGCATCATTCTGTAATAGTTGATATAATGTAGTAACACTGGCATCATTCTGTAATAGTTGATATAATGTAGTAACACTGGCATCATTCTGTAATAGTTGATATAATGTAGTAACACTGGCATCATTCTGTAATAGTTGATATAATGTAGTAACACTGGCATCATTCTGTAATAGTTGATATAATGTAGTAACACTGGCATCATTCTGTAATAGTTGATATAATGTAGTAACACTGGCATCGTTCTGTAATAGTTGATATAATGTAGTAACACTGGCATCATTCTGTAATAGTTGATATAATGTAGTAACACTGGCATCATTCTGTAATAGTTGATATAATGTAGTAACACTGGCATCATTCTGTAATAGTTGATATGTAGTAACACTGGCATCATTCTGTGATAGTTGATATAATGTAGTAACACTGGCATCATTCTGTAATAGTTGATATAATGTAGTAACACTGGCATCATTCTGTAATAGTTGATATAATGTAGTAACACTGGCATCATTCTGTAATAGTTGATATAATGTAGTAACACTGGCATCATTCTGTAATAGTTGATATAATGTAGTAACACTGGCATCATTCTGTAATAGTTGATATAATGTAGTAACACTGGTATCATTCTGTAATAGTTGATATAATGTAGTAACACTGGCATCATTCTGTAATAGTTGATATAATGTAGTAACACTGGCATCATTCTGTAATAGTTGATATAATGTAGTAACACTGGCATCATTCTGTAATAGTTGATATAATGTAGTAACTCTGGCATCATTCTGTAATAGTTGATATAATGTAGTAACACTGGCATCATTCTGTAATAGTTGATATAATGTAGTAACACTGGCATCATTCTGTAATAGTTGATATAATGTAGTAACACTGGCATCATTCTGTAATAGTTGATATAATGTAGTAACAGACTACTTGGAGAACTCTGGCATCATTCTGTAATAGTTGATATAATGTAGTAACAGACTACTTGGAGAACTCTGGCATCATTCTGTAATAGTTGATATAATGTAGTAACAGACTACTTGGTGAACTCTGGCATCATTCTGTAATAGTTGATATAATGTAGTAACAGACTACTTGGAGAACACTGGCATCATTCTGTAATAGTTGATATAATGTAGTAACTCTGGCATCATTCTGTAATAGTTGATATAATGTAGTAACAGACTACTTGGAGAACTCTGGCATCATTCTGTAATAGTTGATATAATGTAGTAACACTGGCATCATTCTGTAATAGTTGATATAATGTAGTAACACTGGCATCATTCTGTAATAGTTGATATAAAGTAGTAACACTGGCATCATTCTGTAATAGTTGATATAATGTAGTAACACTGGCATCATTCTGTAATAGTTGATATAATGTAGTAACACTGGCATCATTCTGTAATAGTTGATATAATGTAGTAACACTGGCATCATTCTGTAATAGTTGATATAATGTAGTAACACTGGCATCATTCTGTAATAGTTGATATAATGTAGTAACAGACTACTTGGAGAACTCTGGCATCATTCTGTAATAGTTGATATAATGTAGTAACAGACTACTTGGAGAACACTGGCATCATTCTGTAATAGTTGATATAATGTAGTAACAGACTACTTGGTGAACTCTGGCATCATTCTGTAATAGTTGATATAATGTAGTAACAGACTACTTGGTGAACTCTGGCATCATTCTGTAATAGTTGATATAATGTAGTAACACTGGCATCATTCTGTAATAGTTGATATAATGTAGTAACACTGGCATCATTCTGTAATAGTTGATATAATGTAGTAACACTGGCATCATTCTGTAATAGTTGATATAATGTAGTAACACTGGCATCGTTCTGTAATAGTTGATATAATGTAGTAACACTGGCATCATTCTGTAATAGTTGATATAATGTAGTAACACTGGCATCATTCTGTAATAGTTGATATAATGTAGTAACTCTGGCATCATTCTGTAATAGTTGATATAATGTAGTAACACTGGCATCATTCTGTAATAGTTGATATAATGTAGTAACACTGGCATCATTCTGTAATAGTTGATATAATGTAGTAACACTGGCATCATTCTGTAATAGTTGATATAATGTAGTAACACTGGCATCATTCTGTAATAGTTGATATAATGTAGTAACACTGGTATCATTCTGTAATAGTTGATATAATGTAGTAACACTGGCATCATTCTGTAATAGTTGATATAATGTAGTAACACTGGCATCATTCTGTAATAGTTGATATAATGTAGTAACACTGGCATCATTCTGTAATAGTTGATATAATGTAGTAACACTGGCATCATTCTGTAATAGTTGATATAATGTAGTAACACTGGCATCATTCTGTAATAGTTGATATAATGTAGTAACAGACTACTTGGTGAACTCTGGCATCATTCTGTAATAGTTGATATAATGTAGTAACTCTGGCATCATTCTGTAATAGTTGATATAATGTAGTAACAGACTACTTGGTGAACTCTGGCATCATTCTGTAATAGTTGATATAATGTAGTAACACTGGCATCATTCTGTAATAGTTGATATAATGTAGTAACACTGGTATCATTCTGTGATAGTTGATATAATGTAGTAACACTGGCATCATTCTGTAATAGTTGATATGTAGTAACACTGGCATCATTCTGTAATAGTTGATATAATGTAGTAACACTGGCATCATTCTGTAATAGTTGATATAATGTAGTAACACTGGCATCATTCTGTAATAGTTGATATAATGTATTAACACTGGCATCATTCTGTAATAGTTGATATAATGTAGTAACACTGGCATCATTCTGTAATAGTTGATATGTAATAACAGACAAGTGGTTTCCTTTCTCATGAAGCGGTTGAGATTATAAACCAGAATGATTAAATTAACGTTGTACCTTGATCCCAAAAACAAAATGTCTTCCAATGAAGCAGTCCTCTACGGCCTTAACCAGCAGCCTGCTTCGACACCCTGACCTCTGACCTTCACTTCCCACTGGACCGGAAGACTCCTCCACCAGCCTGGACACACAAAACCACTTTGTTTATCCATGTTGCCATTCTCATACAAACACAATATTTTCATTCAACACACCGTAACCCCGTGGACTACACAGGAACTAAGTTCACCGTAACCCCGTGGACTACACAGGAACTAAGTTCACCGTAACCCCGTGGACTACACAGGAACTAAGTTCACCGTAACCCTGTGGACTACACAGGAACTAAGTTCACCGTAACCATGTGGACTACACAGGAACTAAGTTCACCGTAACCCTGTGGACTACACAGGAACTAAGTTCACCGTAACCATGTGGACTACACAGGAACTAAGTTCACCGTAACCCTGTGGACTACACAGGAACTAAGTTCACCGTAACCATGTGGACTACACAGGAACTAAGTTCACCGTAACCCTGTCGACTACACAGGAACTAAGTTCACCGTAACCATGTGGACTACACAGGAACTAAGTTCACCGTAACCCTGTGGACTACACAGGAATTAAGTTCACCGTAACCCTGTGGACTACACAGGAAATACGTTCACCGTAACCCTGTGGACTACACAGGAACTAAGTTCACCATAACCCTGTGGACTACACAGGAACTAAGTTCACCGTAACCCTGTGGACTACACAGGAACTAAGTTCCGCAAGCTCATGTCTTAAAAATATTGCAGAGTTCCTGGAAAAAAAGTATTGTGCATTTGGAAAGTATTCAGACCCCTTCCCCATTTCAACATTTTGTTAAGTTACAGACTTATTCTCTTTTTCCACTTAATCTACACACAATACCCCATAATGACAAAGCAAAAACAGGTTTTTAAAAATGTTTACAAATGTACTAAAAATAAACAGAAATACCTTATTTACATAAGTATTCAGACCCTTTACTATGAGACTATGAAATTGATCTCAGGTGCATCCTGTTTCCATTGATCATCCTGGAGATATTTCTACAACTTCATTGGAGTCCACCTGTGGTAAATTCAATTGATTGGACATGATTTGGAAAGGCACACACCTGTTTATATAAGGTCCCACAGTTGACAGTGCATGTCAGAGCAAAAACCAAGCCACGAGGTCGAAGGAATTGTCCGTAGAGCTTCGAGACAGGATTGTGTCGAGGCACAGATCTGTGGAAGGGTACCAAAACATTGAAGGTCCCCAAGAACACAGTGGCCTCTAATCTAAAGTGGAAAAAGTTTGGAACCACCAAGACTCTCCCTAGAGCTGACTGCCCAGCAAAACTGAGCGGTCGGGGGAGAAGGGCCTTGGTGAGGGAGGTGACCAAGAACCTGATGGTCACTCTGACAGAGCTCCGGAGTTCCTCAGTGGAGATGAGAGAGCCTTCCAGGAGGACAACCATCTCTGCAACACTCCACCAATTAGGCCTTTATGGTAGAGTGGCCAGATGGAAGCCACTCCTCAGTAAAAGGCACATGGCAGCCCACTTGGAGTTTGCCAAAAGGCACCTAAAGACTCAGAAAATGAGAAACAAGATTCTCTGCTCTGATGAAACCAAGATTGAACTCTTTGGCCTGAACACCAAGCGTTACGTCTAGAGGAAACCTGGCACCATCCCTACGGTGAAGCATGGTGGTGGCAGCATCAGTCTGTGGGGATGTTTTTCAGGGACTGGGAGACTAGTCAGGATCAAGGAACTGAGCAAAGTACAGAGAGATCCTTGATGAAAACCTACTCCAGATCGCTCGGGACCTCAAACTGGGGCGAAGGTTCACCTTCCAACAGAACAACAACCCTAAGCACACAGTCAAGACAATGCAGGAGTGGCTTCGGGACAAGTCTAAGTGTCCTTGAGTGGCCCGGCTAGAGCCCGGACTTGAACCCCATCGAACATCTCTGGACAGACCTGAAAATAGCTGTGCATCAACAGTCCCCATCCAACCTGACAGAGCTTGAGAGGATCTGCAGAGAAGAATGGGAGAAACTCCCCAAATACAGGTGTGCCAAGCATGTAGCGTCATATCCAAGAAGACTTGAGGCTGTAATCACTACTTATGTAAATGTGATATTTCAGTTTTTATATATACACATTATACAAATGTCTAAAAAACAGTTTTTGCTTTGTTATTATGTGGAATTGTGTGTAGTGGGGAAAAAACAATGTAATACATTTTAGAATAAGGCTGTAACCTAACAAAATGTGGAAAAAGTCAGGGGTCTGAATACTTTCTGAATGCACTGTAGAATCTCTACATTGAATACAGGCAGTTGATGTCATGTGTGTTATCTGTGAAGGTGGGTAGATGGGGCAGGAGTGTGTTATCTGTGAAGGTGGGTGGATGGGACAGGAGTGTGTTATCTGTGAAGGTGGGTGGATGGGGCAGGAGTGTGCTATCTGTGAAGGTGGGTGGATGGGGCAGGAGTGTGTCATCTGTGAAGGTGGGTGGGTGGGGCAGGAGTGCGTTACCTGTGAAGGTCGGTGGCAGGGGCTCCAAAGAGGGGGTTGAGACAGCTCCCGAACACTGTCACCCCAAATATGGTGTTGTCTCTGGTGACCCTTAGAGCCAGGCGGTACCTGTAGTCCAGGTGTGGTTCCAGACAGCTGTAGCAAGACCTGGAGCAGTGCCATCTAGAGGACAACAACAACACGACAGTCTGACAGACAGCACCAACATGCGGTAAACCCCCCCCCCCCCCCCCGTGTCTGGGAGGCTCCTAACCCCAACTCCAATCCTCCAGGATAGTTACTGGGTGGCCAACCATCCTCACGGATAGTTACTGGGTGGCCAACCATCCTCAAGGATAGTTACTGGGTGGCCAACCATCCTCCAGGATAGTTACTGGGTGGCCAACCATCCTCCAGGATAGTTACTGGGTGGCCAACCATCCTCCAGGATAGTTACTGGGTGGCCAACCATCCTCCAGGATAGTTACTGGGTGGCCAACCATCCTCCAGGATAGTTACTGGGTGGCCAACCATCCTCCAGGATAGTTACTGGGTGGCCAACCATCCTCCAGGATAGTTACTGGGTGGCAGTCATCCTCCAGGATAGTTACTGGGTGGCCAACCATCCTCCAGGATAGTTACTGGGTGGCCAACCATCCTCCAGGATAGTTACTGGGTGGCCAACCATCCCCCAGGATAGTTACTGGGTGGCCAACCATCCTCAAGGATAGTTACTGGGTGGCCAACCATCCCCCAGGATAGTTACATGGATGGCCAACCATCCTCCAGGACATCCTTTTATTCCAGCCCTGGTCTAACCACCTTGAAGCCTAAACATCAGCTGCTCATCAGGACCTTGATAAGCAGACCTGGGTGTTTCAGGGTTGGATCAAAAGCCTGCACAGCCAGGAGCTCTCTAGATAGAGGGTTGACCACATGTTGACGAACAGTGCAGTTCTACATTGTGAGGGGTTAAGTGTCTTGATCGAGGGCCCAACAGCAGGAGACGGTAGGTCGACATGGAATCAGACAGCAGCCTTCCAGTGTCAGTAATGCTTTACTCTTCCATGTAGGTGTAACAAGTGTTGAATTCCATGAATAACGACAGAAAGTCTTTATAGAGCCCATGCCTGAAATTACTGGACATTCCTTTTGTTGTTGTTTTCAGTGCCCTTTTTAATGTTGCACACTTTCCTCTCCTTCTACATTCCCCCTCATAAACACCCCCTTCTTCTTCTGCATTCCCCTTCCTAAACATCCCCTGCACCGTTTCGCAAGTGATCATAGCGATGATAATTGACGTTTCCAAACGTTAAAACACAGCTTCGTATTTCCCACAGAGCCAGTAGTTGGAGAATTAAGCCAAGGGCTTTTCGATAACTAGTGTGCCTCTTACCTGGCCGTGTCGGTCTGTTGCATCCTGGAGAAGCATCCTCTGCAACAGGGGTATAACACACACGAGTCCTGAAGAGACAACACAACACAGTCCACCAGAGCCCTTCTCACTGACATTAGCGGGCTGCTTCTCCAGAAATACGTAACTTATCTAAATGTGTATGACTAGCCGCTAACTAGCTACCGGTAGCTAGCAACCCTACGATTAAGTGTGCTTGGTTGATCTGCTTTCTTGCCTCTCTCGACAGCTATAGCTTTCGTATATACAACATGTACAATATCTACTAGATTTTAGTTCATTTACTCAAATTCATAGCAGGCATTTGAGAGCACCGTGTCCGACCGCCAATCTTTCAAACAGTGACGTCCGGTTTGATACCGTAGCTCCAACGCATGCGTCGAAATCGGGTTATATTCTTCTTCTTTGGTAGAATGGCGTTCGCAACAATTAAAAGTGCCTTCCGCCACCTACTGTGCGGGTGGATAAAAAAAAAAATTTTTTAAACGAAAACATTTGGGTAAAAATACAGTATTTTAAATATTATACAAACTACTACTAAACAAAAACAAATTAACAAAAAAAATCGACCTGCTTTTCTGTAAAAAAAACTAATTCTAATCAGTTCCCAACACAGGCTCTGAATCCTCCTATCAGGGCGACAAAAGTCCTTGTAGTGCTTTTGACGTGAAGACTTGAAGTTATGATATCCAGCTTCTTGGACTTCTTAGACAGTTGTGCTGTAAAATGAATCACTGTGGTTATACATGCTACAAAATCCCCCTTCTTCACAATGAGTGTATCCAGATCACCGATTGATTTAAAACACTAGCAACTGGTTGCTATGCATCCACTGCCATATCCTCAACACTGTTGCCTCTTGCCCCTTCGACTCTCTTCATCACCTCCACATAGGAGATCTGCTACGTGGCCCTGATCCTTGACATCTCAACCTCCTTAATAGGGCACTCAAGGAAGTCCAGAGTATGATCCCCACCACAGTTACAACATTTTCCATTCACAGATTCTTCAATATCATACTTCTCCTGACTGCAAACATTTGACACCTGACCACATCCATTACAATTAAAAACAAAACTTGGGGTAAACCTTTGAAGTACATGTTTTTGATACTTCTTATCATCCACCAGCAACCTCTGTTGAGGGGAATAGAGATCCAAGGGAATCAATTGAAAACCAGTTACCAATGGGTAAAAATGGTCCAGAACCTGAGCCGACAAGCCACGCCTAGCGGTTCGTATGTAGTCGTTTTTAAAAAAAGAGTCAGAGTGAATTGTTTGGATCAATTTTAGTCTTATTGCTAAGTACGCCTATCGCATGCAGTGTCCTCTCATACATCCTCCAACAAGATAAGACAGCTAGGAATCAACCCAGAGGCATCCAATTAAATGTCTCCAAATAGTATTCCACCAGGATTGAACATACCATTGGCTCTCATAAGATTTCTGGTTAGATTACCCTAATGAGAAATACACACCCCCAGTAGTAGGTCCATCCAGGGCCTAAGTCTAGGACCCTTATGTTTAGGAGTAGTAAGTATGCCTCTAAGTTATATAATGTCTCCTCTGCTATTGAATGTCCTAAATATCTCTTTCATCCACTGCCTTTTGCAATTGGAAATAACAAGATAGAACCTGTCTTGAATAATTTGATACCTGTAACCAAACCCCAACTTTGTCTTTGTGGAAGAGGTAGTAAACTCAGCAAAAAAAGAAACGTCCTTTTTCAGGACCCTGTCTTTCAAAGATAATTCTTAAAAATCCAAATAACTTAACATATCTTCATTGTAAAGGGTTTAAACACTGTTTCACATGCTTGTTCAATGAACCATAAACACTTAATGAACATGCACCTGTGGAACGGTCGTTAAGACACTAACAGCTTACAGACGGTAGGCAATTAGGGTCACAGTTATGGAAATGTAGGACACTAAAGATGCCTTTCTACTGACTCTGAAAAACACCAAAAGATAGATGCCCAGGGTCCCTGCTCATCTGCCTGAAAGTGCCTTCGGCATGCTGCAAGGAGGCATGAGGACTGCAGATGTGGCCAGGGCGATAAATTGCAATGTCACAGTACGTGAGACGCCTAAGACAGCGCTACAGGGAGACAAGACGGACAGCTGATCGACCTCGCAGTGGCAGACCACGTGTAACAACACCTGCACAGGATCGGTACGTCCGAACATCACACCTGCGGGACAAGTACAGGATGGCAACAACTGCCCGAGTTACACCAGGAACGCACAATCCCTCCATCAGTGCTCAGACTGTTCACAATAGGCTGAGAGAGGCTGGACTGAGGGCTTGTAGGCCTGTTGTAAGGCAGGTCCTCACCAGACATCACTGGCAACAACGTCGCCTATGGGCACAAACCCACCGTCGCCTGACCAGACAGGACTGGCAAAAACTGCTCCTCACTGACGAGTCGCGGTTTTGTCTCACCAGGGGTGATGGTTGGATTCGCATTTATCGTCGCAGCATTGAGCATTGAGAGTTACACCGATTTGGAGGTGGAGGGTCCGTCATGTTCTGGGGCGATGTGTCACAGCATCATCGGACTGAGCTTGTTGTCATTGCAGGCAATCTCAACGCTGTGTGTTACAGGAAAGACACCCTCCTCCCTCATGTGGTACCCTTCCTGCAGGCTCATCCTGACATGACCCTCCAGCATGACAACGTCACCAGCCATACTGCTTGTTCTGTGTGTGATTTCCTGCAAGACAGGAATGTCAGTGTTCTGCCATGGCCAGCGAAGAGCCCAGATCTCATTGAGCATGTCTGGGACCTGTTGGATCAAGGGTTAGGGCTAGGACCATTCTCCCCAGAAATGTCCGGGAACTTGCAGGTGGAAGAGTGGGGTAAACTCTTACAGCAAGAACTGGCAAATTTGGTGCAGTCCATGAGGAGGAGAAGCACTGCAGTACTTAATGCAGCTGGTGGCCACACCAGATACTGACTGTTACTTTTGATTTTGGCCCCCTTTTTGTTCAGGGACACATTATTCCATTTATGTTAGTCACATGTCTGTGGAACTTGTTCAGTTTATGTTTCAGTTGTTGAACTTGTTATGTTCATACAAATATTTACACTGAAAATAAACACATTTGACAGTGAGAAGACATTTATTTTTTTGCTGAGTTTATTACCATGGGCCTTTTCAGACAGCTGTAGGAGTTACGCGGGTGTGCCACCAACTACCGAACCCTCCCTTAATATGAATCATTAACCTTCTCTGACTCTATGACTGGAATACCCAGATCCATTATAGGGTCTGGATTGGAGGCTCCTAGTGGGTTTATGTGGGTTTGCGGTGAAAATGGCTACCTACAATTGCCTAATGGGTGGGATGGTTGCTGTTATTTCAGCAACCCCTTGCTGACCCTATTGGAGGCTAAGGGTTAACGGTAAGTAAACCGTCTGGTTTTCTTTTTTTTTGTCAGGTTCTTTTGCGTGGTAGTCGGATCTTTCCATGATGGAGAATAGTGTAAAGCTGTTAGTACTCGTCAATTTCTCTCAGGATCTCCTTAGTATTCAGGTTGGCTCTTTACTGCAACCAGTTGTTTTTCAAAATTTTTAACAATGTGTCTTTTCATTTTTTTTTTTTTTTTTTTTGTGTTTTTCTTTTTGAATTTTACCCCCTTTTTTCTCCCCTATTTCGTAGTATCCAATTGTTTTAGTAGCTACTATCTTGTGTCATCGCTACAACTCCCGTACGGGCTCGGGAGAGACGAATGTTGAAAGGCATGCGTCCTCCGATACACAACCCAACCAAGCCGCACTGCTTCTTAACACAGCTCGCATTCAACCTGGAAGCCAGCCGCACCAATGTGTCGGAGGAAACACCGTGCACTTGGCAACCTTGGCTATCTGACTAATAGCCGACTAATACATACTGACTAATACAACTCACATTGCACTTAAAAAACTTCAGAATATCAATCTTCAATCGTTTGGCCGATGGTTTCATTGTTTAATTCAGGTCTAGTTTAATTAAGGCAAAAATTATAGCTAATGTAAGCCAACCTTTGGCCAGCTCTTTGGCCAGCTCTTTGGCCAGCTCTTTGGCCAGCGGTACATCAACTGGCGAAAGCTTGCTAAGTTCATTTCCATCTGAAACGTGACAAAACAAAGGCAACAAAACATTCCCAGACAAACACCTGCTGTTAGATAGTAATAATAGCCACCTCATATCGCTATCTGACAGATAACTAGAGGCTAGCGCTGACCTGGCTGTTGTAGCTACTCACTAGCGGTCAGATAGATAACTAGAAGCTAGCGCTGACCTGGCTGTTGTAGCTACTCACTAGCGGAGCTTATTCATTCACCTCAGTCGAGAAGGGATAGAACATTAGATAACTCTACAATAGTAGCTCAGCTACAAAAATGCAATTTCAGAATGTGGAGGGGGGGACATGTCCCCTCGTCACCAGTGAAAGTTGCACCCCTGCACACATGTACACATGGATTTTGTGTTATAGATATGTAGCAGTAGAGTACTGGCCTGAGGGCACAAATTTAATGTGTTGTAGATATGTGGTAGTAGAGTACTGGCCTGAGGGCACACACTTAATGTGTTGAAGATATGTGGTAGTAGAGTAGTGGTCTGAGGGAACACACTTAATGTGTTGTGAAATCTGTAGGAAAATGTATTGTAATGTTTAAAGAAATATATATATAACTGCCTTAATTTTGATGAACCCCAGGCAGAGTGGGGATCTGTAATAAATACAAATGGCCTCTATGATCCATGACTCAGTCCAACACCCATGTCCAAGAGGCAAACCTTTTGATTGATTGCAACCAAGGTGTGTTTAAGAAAATGGTTGGAAGGAAATGCACATTTGGGGTAATATATAGCCATATGATTTTACTATGTAATGCATTTGGGGCTATAGAGTGGGTGGAGTAGAACGTGTTGCTGGGTATTTATACCTCAGTCCCCCATGAAATAACACCATATATAGATTCTACAGATCCCACTGAGTATTCCCAACCCAACTTTTATATCAGCAAATAGAATAGTGTTTTCTCTATAAGCCAATATGTAATTTATAGGTCATACATTGTATTGCATTGCAGTGAATGGAGTAGGTGGGAGTAGAACATGTTGCTGGGTATTTAGACCTCAGTCCCCCTACAATATATACATTCTACAGACCGTATTGAGTAATCCCAACCGCACTTTTACTTCAGGTCCTAGAATAGTCTTCTCTATGCATATCATATACAGTGTATTGTATTGGCAGCATTTATTTGACCTTGGAACATGTTTTAAAACCGACATTTTAATACAAATGTCACTTAAATATGAACACATATGACTCAATGTTCTTGTTCAGCCTATTATTTTTTATATATCATGAATAAATACAGTTTTGCGACACCTTTCTACGATTACTTCTATTTGGACAATTTTCGTAATTCCTTGACCCGGAAGTACGTTTTTAGTGTTGCTGGTATGCCTTTGTATGATACCCCTCTGGCTGAACATGTCAATTCTTTAAAGGTCAGAAAGCTCAGAACAGTTTCATAAACTCCTATTTAAAATATGAATTAAAGTGTTGCTGTAAATGTGGATGGTTTGAGGATAATTTAGATTTCCCAAGTGAAAGTCCATGTTTACGACTGTCAACGAACGGAAGTTGTTGTACACCGTCGGACTTTTTTTAGTGAAACATTGGCGGTATTTTCGATTCTTCACGTATGTTTCCATCTTCCTACAAAATATTTATTGTTGTTGTCCCCTTTCTTTTATTTGTTGACATTATTTGCAGAAACAAACGTAGCTTACTCGGTGATATATTCAGAACTTTTGCATGCTAATGTTGTTAACGTTATCTGGCGAAACGTTTAATTTTGTAGCAAAAAGTGACTACAGCTAACGTAGCTACTTTAACGTTAGCTAACGGTTGATACAAGTATACTAATTAATGTTTTATTTCACCATGATACGCTGTCGTAGTGAACCTGCTGCCTGTTTGCTCCAGCCAGCCCAGTAACAGTGAGGTCGGATATGGAGGGTTGCTGAGTCCTGCTCTCGACCGGGGTCCGTCAGCCAGTCCAGCCGGACAGGACTCCGGTCAGGAGACGCATAGTTAGGACGACAGGATGAGCTCCACGGCCCCCCCGGCCAAGAGGAAATGTTACATGGGACGACATCAGATCATCAAGAAAAACAGGTGGACATTTTCTTCTTCTCCACACGACACTGAGTTAACTTGTCATGTTAACACACCTGTGTCCCACTGTGGAACAGCAGTTGACTCGTTCACATAATGTACTGGACTAGATTTCGAAACTCGGTTATTTACTATATTATAACATTAAGAGGTTTTAATATTATTAGGGATGGGCACTGCTACGGACGTTCGTATTTGATTACTTGCTAGTTACTTATTAGAAGAAAAACAATAGCCCTATTTGAATGAAAACGCTTTTCAAGCGTGTAGCTTGTTATTGTCGGTCAATCAAAGCAGCACTACCGTCAAAATCTACGTTTATTGGTCGCGTACAGATATATTTACAGATGTTATCGCAGGTGCAATGAAATGCTTGTGTTTCTAGCTCCAACAGTGCAGTAATATCTATCAATACAAAACAATACACATAATCCAAAAATTAAAAATAAAGAAATATCAGAATAATCAATGTCAGAGTCCAGAATATAAATATATAATGGTGTGTATAGACAGTATGGACAGTATATGTTCTGTTATAATCTCCACCCGGCACAGACAGAAGAGGACTGTCCACCCCTCATAGCCTGGTTCCTCTCTAGGTTTCTTCCTAGGTTTTGGCCTTTCTAGGGAGTTTTTCCTAGCCACCGTACTTATACACCTGCATTGCTTGCTGTTTGGGGGTTTTAGGCTGGGTTTCTGTACAGCACTTTGTGACATCAGCTGATGTAAGAAGGGCTTTATAAATATATTTGATTTGAAAAGGTGAGTACAGCAGTAGTTATATAGGAACCATTACTAGAATACAGTATATACATATGAAGTGGGTTAAACAGTATGTAAACATTATTAAAGTGACCAGTGTTCCATGTCTATGTACATAGGGCAGCAGTCTCTAAGGCACAGGGTAGAGTACTTAGTGGTAGCCAGCTAGTGACTAAGTTCAGGGCAGGGTACTGGGAGGAGGCCGGCTAGTGGGGACTGTTTAACAGACTGATGGCCTAGAGATCGAAGTGGTTTATCAGTCTCTCGGTTCCAGCTTTGATGCACCTGTACTGTCTCCTAGGGCCGGGACACTGAGCACACCAAACTATTTGGACCTTTAAAAACCTGCTGTATGTAAAATAGTGTGTGCTATAGCTTGGAAAATAAATAACTCTGGATGACCGCATAATTATGTTTGTTTCCAAAATTAGGGTTGTTTTCCTAAAAGGTTAAATTCGCTTCGTGTTTTGTTTCCTTGCCACGATAGTAATGAGTATCTCGATACTGGTATCGTCCCGTCCCTACTGTCTCCGCCTTCTCGATGGTAGATGGGTGAACAGGCTGTGGCTCGTGTGGATGAGGTCCTTGATGATCTTCTAGATGGTAGCAGGGTGAACAGGCTGTGGCTCGTGTGGATGAGGTCCTTGATGATCTTCTTGGCCTTCCTGTAACACCGGGTGCTGTAGATGTCCTGGAGAGCCCTGCAGTTGCGGGTGATGCAGTTACTGCACCAGGCGGAGACACAGCCTAACAGGATGCTTTCAATGGTGCATCTGTAGAAGTTTGTGAGGGTCTTAGGGGCTCAGCTGACTTTCTTCAGCCTCTTGTGGTTGAAGAGGTGCTGTTGAAGGGACTATTTCAATCAATTCAAATGTATTTATAAAGCTCTTTTTTACATCAGCCGATATTAGAAAGTGCTATACAGAAACCCAGACTAAAACCCCAAACAGCAAGCAATTCAGATGTAGAAGCACTTCAGGTCGTCAGTGATGTGCACGCAGAGGAACTTGAAGCTTTTCACCCTCTCCACTGCGGCCCCAGATTGGCACATGCTCTCTCTGCTGTCTCCTGTAGTCCACGATCAGAAGAGGTTATCTTCCTGGCACCACTCTGTAGAGCTGGGACGATAAACCGAAAATTACAGACACCGACATTTCTGACTCATACCGAAGCAATTTAGATCCAGTTGCAGAGGGAGGTGTTCAGTCCCAGGGTCCTGAACTTAGTGATGAGCTTGGAGGGGACTATGGTGTTGAACGCAGAACTGTAGTCAATGAACAGCATTCTTACATAGGTATTGCTTTTGTCCAGGGGGAAGTGTGCAGTGTGATGGAGATTGCGTTGTCTGTGAATCTATTGGGGCGGTAAGCAAACTGAAGTGGGTCTAGGGTGGCAGGTAAGGTAGAAGTGATATGATCCTTGACTAGTCTCTCAAAGCACTTCATGATGGACAGGAGTGAGTTTTTTGGGCCGGTAGTCATTCAGTTCAGTTATCTTTGCTTTCTTGGGTACAGGAACAATGGTGGCCAACTTGGAAGTCCTACTCACATCGGCCATGGGGATCGGGAGCACACAGTCCTGTTATAACCCTGTGATCATTACTATATTATAACGTGACTAGATGTTATAACCCTGTATTCATTACTATATTATGACATGACTAGATGTTATAACCCTGTGATCATTACTATATTATAACATGACTAGATGTTATAACCCTGTATTCATTACTATATTATACCATGATTAGATGTTATAACCCTGTGTTAATTACTATATTATAACATGACTAGATGTTATAACCCTGTGTTAATTACTATATTATAACATGATTAGATGTTATAACCCTGTGATCATTACTATATTATAACATGACTAGATGTTATAACCCTGTGATCATTACTATATTATAACATGACTAGATGTTATAACCCTGTGTTAATTACTATATTATAACATGATTAGATGTTATAACCCTGTGATCATTACTATATTATAACATGACTAGATGTTATAACCCTGTGTTAATTACTATATTATAACATGACTAGATGTTTTAATGTTTTAACTCAGTGTTTCTCTCTGCAGTGTCCCAGACCCTGAGCAGCCACTCACCCCAAGACGCTCCAGTCGCCTGCAAAACACTCATACGCACACGCTGCGTGACAACACACACACGGCCCAGAATGTGGCTGCAGGACAGGTGTGTGTGGTAGGAAACTCCTCCTTAGACCCTGGAGAGGAGATGCTGCAGGTTCTGGATCCTGGAGGGATGAAATTAACACATGGGGTAGAGATGGGGGTATCTTTAATCCAGAGAGGGGTATGCCACGCCTCTGCAGCTCCAGCCAAGACCTCCCACAGCCTGACACCAGGACCAGAGGTCGGGGCTAGGGTTGGACTGGGACCAGGTGTGTGTGAGCATCCAGGGCTGGTTCAGACAGCGGACTGTAAGGACCTGGCTCAGTGCCTGCTGTTCAGTGAAGACTCAGAGGACAGAGAGCATGCTGGGACGCTTCCACACAGACCTGCGGACGCCACACCCCCTCAGAAGAACTGCAGCTCCAGAGGGTGTGTTTTTACCAGTAGATTAATATACAAACAAAAAACATTCATTTGATCTTGTTATAACTTTATTGACGTGGTTGTACCTTTAACAGCCGTGCCAATAAATGTTTATTTCATTTGAATGTTGTCGTTGACAGTAGGAAGCGCAGGGCCAGGGGGAGGAGCTCTGAGACCACACCCACAGGAAGAGGAAATGGTTCCTGCCAGAATGCTGACTCCCCATTGGACGTGTCTGATGACTTCATCCTGTTCAGACCCTCCCACCTGGCACGGGCGAGGGAGAGCGCGGCGCTACAGCGGTCTCTGAGGAACAACATGTCAGCCTCTGTTCTCACGCCCCCTACTGGCCTGGAGGCCAGCACACTCAACGCTACAGGTACGAGATGAAAGAACGTACGTGTGTGTGTGTGTGTGTGTGTGTGTGTGTGTGTGTGTGTGTGTGTGTAACGCGTGTGTGGTGTATAACGTGTTGTGTGTGTGTGTAATGTGTGTGTAACATGTGTGTGTGTAACGTGTGTGTGTGTAACGTGTGTGGTGTATAACATGTGTTGTGTGTAACGTGTGTTTCCCCAGGTGCAGGTCTATCAGCGGTGTTTATGCGTCCAGACGAGCAGTGTGACAGGTTGTTGTTGTCCAGCTGGGGGCTGCCTGCTGCGGTCCTGGAACGCTACCGTCGTCATGGTGTCTCCTCCATGTTCCCCTGGCAGGCTCAGTGTCTCAGTCTGGGACGCGTGCTGCAAGGACACAACCTGGTCTACTCAGGTACCCTGACCTCATGACCCTACCAATCTACCCCGCCCCAGAACCCTGACCATTAACCCCTGACCTCTAATCCCAGCCCCAACCAGTGCAGGGAAGACCCTGGTGGCAGAGCTGTTAATGCTGAAGAGAGTCCTGGAGACCAGGAGGAAAGCTCTGTTTATTCTGCCCTTCGTATCCCTGGCCAAGGAGAAGATGACCTACCTACAGGTACAGTGGAAGTTAGAGAGGGATAGAGGGAAGGAGAGGCTGAAATGCTCTGTGTATATGTACAGGGCCTTGCAAAAAGTATTCAGACCCCTTGGATTTCTTCACATGTTATTGTCTTACAAAGTGAGATTAAAGTGGATTTAATTGTCATTTCTTTTTGTCAACAATCTACACATAAATTAAACAACAAAAAAATAGTCGTTGCATGAGTATTCAGCTCCCTGAGTCAATACATGTTTGTTAGAATCACCGTTGCCAGTGATTACAGCTGTGAGTCTTCCTGGGTCAGTCTCTAAGAGCTGTGAGTCTTCCTGGGTCAGTCTCTAAGAGCGGTGAGTCTTCCTGGGTCAGTCTCTAAGAGCTGCGAGTCTTCCTGGGTCAGTCTCTAAGAGCGGTGAGTCTTCCTGGGTCAGTCTCTAAGAGCTGTGAGTCTTCCTGGGTCAGTCTCTAAGAGCGGTGAGTCTTCCTGGGTCAGTCTCTAAGAGCGGTGAGTCTTCCTGGGTCAGTCTCTAAGAGCTGCGAGTCTTCCTGGGTCAGTCTCTAAGAGCGGTGAGTCTTCCTGGGTCAGTCTCTAAGAGCTGTGAGTCTTCCTGGGTCAGTCTCTAAGAGCGGTGAGTCTTCCTGGGTCAGTCTCTAAGAGCGGTGAGTCTTCCTGGGTCAGTCTCTAAGAGCGGTGAGTCTTCCTGGGTCAGTCTCTAAGAGCGGTGAGTCTTCCTGGGTCAGTCTCTAAGAGCGGTGAGTCTTCCTGGGTCAGTCTCTAAGAGCGGTGAGTCTTCCTGGGTCAGTCTCTAAGAGCGGTGAGTCTTCCTGGGTCAGTCTCTAAGAGCGGTGAGTCTTCCTGGGTCAGTCTCTAAGAGCGGTGAGTCTTCCTGGGTCAGTCTCTCAGAGCTGTGAGTCTTCCTGGGTCAGTCTCTAAGAGCGGTGAGTCTTCCTGGGTCAGTCTCTAAGAGCTGCGAGTCTTCCTGGGTCAGTCTCTAAGAGCGGTGAGTCTTCCTGGGTCAGTCTCTAAGAGCTGTGAGTCTTCCTGGGTCAGTCTCTAAGAGCGGTGAGTCTTCCTGGGTCAGTCTCTAAGAGCGGTGAGTCTTCCTGGGTCAGTCTCTAAGAGCTGCGAGTCTTCCTGGGTCAGTCTCTAAGAGCTGTGAGTCTTCCTGGGTCAGTCTCTAAGAGCGGTGAGTCTTCCTGGGTCAGTCTCTAAGAGCGGTGAGTCTTCCTGGGTCAGTCTCTAAGAGCGGTGAGTCTTCCTGGGTCAGTCTCTAAGAGCGGTGAGTCTTCCTGGGTCAGTCTCTAAGAGCGGTGAGTCTTCCTGGGTCAGTCTCTAAGAGCGGTGAGTCTTCCTGGGTCAGTCTCTAAGAGCGGTGAGTCTTCCTGGGTCAGTCTCTAAGAGCGGTGAGTCTTCCTGGGTCAGTCTCTCAGAGCTGTGAGTCTTCCTGGGTCAGTCTCTAAGAGCTGTAAGAGGGGATGTCTGATAGTTTTTCTGATTGTCTTAACTCACCACCACTAATGAGCTGTGGAGTTTCTCAAAATCATGTTTTTCTTCACCTGAAACAGCGAGTAAACAGAGTGTGTTTTTAGGATCAATTGAGAAGTTCATCAAAGTATTTGAACAATATTTCCAGCTCTCTCCCTTTCGATAACCACTCAGCATGAAAGGAACAAATGTAATGTTCTGATCCAGTGGAAACATCGTAGAATACCTGATTACTTCTTATCCCTTTTGCACAAATAGCCTACAGCTGTGTCTGTCCCAAGCTCACTGGCTTGGGAAACTGAGGGCCCAGAATATTTTATACAATGTTTCAAGTTTGCTAGTGCGATTTTTGGGCCTGCCTAGTTGATAATTGATGCAATGTTTACAGTTTGTTGCAGGCAGGCCATGTGATTTATAGGATATTTTCTTTTATCGGGATATTGTCTACCTGCAGACTGCAAAGTTTTTATTTGTTGGCTTTATGTCGGCTATTTCTACATAGTTGGCAATATAAGTTACTTTTAGATTTGTATAATTTTCATTTAGATAGAATGTAGATTAACCACAGACTGATTTTGAGATACAAAGGCTATTATAAATGAAATGAAACTGTTCCAGGAAAATGTGCATGAAAATCATGATTGGCACATATATCTCTGTACCGGTACCCCCTGTATATAGCCTCCACATTGACTCTGTACCGTAACACCCTGTATATAGCCTCCACATTGACTCTGTACCGGTACCCCCTGTATATAGCCTTCACATTGACTCTCTACCGGTACACCCTGTATATAGCCTCCACATTGACTCTGTACCGGTTCCCCCTGTATATAGCCTCCACATTGACTCTGTACCATAATACCCTGTATATAGCCTCCACATTGACTCTGTACTGGTACCCCCTGTATATAGCCTTCACATTGACTCTGTACCGTAACACCCTGTATATAGCCTTCACATTGACTCTGTACCGTAACACCCTGTGTATAGCCTTCACATTGACTCTGTATCGGTACACCCTGTATATAGCCTCCACATTGACTCTGTACCGTAATACCCTGTACATAGCCTCCACATTGACTCTGTACCGTAATACCTTGTATATAGCCTCCACATTGACTCTGTACCGTAATACCTTGTATATAGCCTCCACATTGACTCTGTACCGGTACCCCCTGTAAATAGCCTTCACATTGACTCTGTACCGTAACACCCTGTATATAGCCTCCACATTGTCTCTGTACCGGTACCCCCTGTATATAGCCTTCACATTGTCTCTGTACCGGTACCCCCTGTATATAGCCTTCACATTGTCTCTGTACCGGTACCCCCTGTATAGAGCCTCCACATTAACTCTGTACCGTAATACCCTGTATATAGCCTCCACATTAACTCTGTACCGTAATACCCTTTATAGAGCCTCCACATTGTTATTTTACTGCTGCTGTTGAATACTTTGTTTATTTTCTATTTTTTACTGAACACTTATTTTTTTAAAGTATTGTTGGTTAAGGGCTTGCAAGAAAGCATTTCACTGTAAGGTCTTCTACACCAGTTGTATTCAGCGCATGTGACAAATAACATTTTATTTGATATCGGTAGAAATAGTAAGATAAATTGTCACTCCAAATGGAAAAGGTTTCCGACCCTTGGTGTAGCCTGTTACCAACTACATCAGGAGCACAAAGCCAGAATCTGCAAAGGCCAGCTGCTGCAGCAGGAGGGTCAGGAACAGGTTCCGGCTATCTTGATCTCTGGCTCCCTCTTGAGTCATTTGTGTGTCTTAATTATTTAATCAAACGGCGTGCTTAAAGCATCAGACCAGTTCGGTACATAAAGTTGATTTATTAAAACACATAGTGTTTTAACACAACGTGTCATTAACAACTTCACTGAGTACCACTCTTCATATTTTCAACATGGTGGTGGCTGCTATATGTTATGGGTATGCTTGTCAAATTAACTTTTCAGCAGGACAATAACCTAAAACACACAAGACGACATTGAATGTTCCTGAGTTGCCTAGTTACAGTTTTGATTTAAATTGGCTTGAAAATCTATGACAAGACTTGAAAATGGCTGTTTAGTAATAACCTTTTCAGAGCTTTAAGTATTTTTGAGAGAATAATGTGCAAATATTGTGCAATCCAGGTGTGCAAATCTCTTAGGGACTTACCCAGAAAAACTCACAGCTGTAATCGCTGCCACAGGTGCTTCTAACATGTATTGACTCAGGAGTGTGAATACTTATGTAAATGAGATATTTCTGTATTTCGTTTTCAATACATTTTCTAAAATATATAAAAACATGACAAATACAATCGGAAAGTATTTTCACCCCTTCCCTTTAGACGGGTTTGTTCTCAGAGTGTGTCCTCAGAGACAGTGTGTGTGTCCTGTCCGGAGTGTGTCCTCAGAGACTGTGTGTGTCCTGTCCGGAGTGTGTCCTCAGAGACAGTGTGTGTGTCCTGTCCGGAGTGTGTCCTCAGAGACAGTGTGTGTGTCCTGTCCGGAGTGTGTCCTCAGAGACAGTGTGTGTGTCCTGTCCGGAGTGTGTCCTCAGAGACAGTGTGTGTGTCCTATCCGGAGTGTGTCCTCAGAGACAGTGTTTGTGTCCTGTCCGGAGTGTGTCCTCAGACAGTGTGTGTGTCCTGTCCAGAGTGTGTTCTCCGAGGCGGGGGTGTGTGTGGAGGGCTACATGGGAGGCCGGGCTGCTCCAGGAGGTTTCAGTAGTCTGGACGTAGCAGTGTGTACTATAGAGAAGGCCAACTCCCTCCTCAACAGACTCATAGAGGAGGATTCCATGGACCTACTGGGTAGGTGTTGATGTTGAAACATGAACAGTATGTTGCTACTGTAGTGTAATAATCTAATCTGCTGTGTGTAGGTGTGGTAGTGTAATAATCTAATCTGATGTGTGTAGGTGTGGTAGTGTAATAATCTAATCTGCTGTGTGTAGGTGTGGTAGTGTAATAATCTAATCTGCTGTGTGTAGGTGTGGTAGTGTAATAATCTAATCTGCTGTGTGTAGGTGTGGTAGTGTAATAATCTAATCTGCTGTGTGTAGGTGTGGTGGTGTAATCTAATCCGCTGTGTGTTTTTAATAATCTAATCTGCTGTGTGTAGGTGTGGTAGTGTAATAATCTAATCTGCTGTGTGTAGGTGTGGTAGTGTAATAATCTAATCTGCTGTGTGTAGGTGTGGTAGTGTAATCTAATCTGCTGTGTGTAGGTGTGGTAGTGTAATCTAATCTGCTGTGTGTAGGTGTGGTAGTGTAATAATCTAATCTGCTGTGTGTAGGTGTGGTAGTGTAATAATCTAATCTGCTGTGTGTAGGTGTGGTAGTGTAATAATCTAATCCGCTGTGTGTTTTTAATAATCTAATCTGCTGTGTGTAGGTGTGGTAGTGTAATAATCTAATCTGGTGTGGTAGTGTAATAATCTAATCTGCTGTGTGTAGGTGTGGTGGTGTAATCTAATCCGCTGTGTGTTTTTAATAATCTAATCTGCTGTGTGTAGGTGTGGTAGTGTAATAATCTAATCTGCTGTGTGCAGGTGTGGTAGTGTAATAATCTAATCTGCTGTGTGTAGGTGTGGTAGTGTAATAATCTAATCCGCTGTGTGTTTTTAATAATCTAATCTGCTGTGTGTAGGTGTGGTGGTGTAATCTAATCCGCTGTGTGTAGGTGTGGTGGTGTAATAATCTAATCTGGTGTGGTAGTGTAATAATCTAATCTGCTGTGTGTAGGTGTGGTGGTGTAATAATCTAATCTGCTGTGTGTAGGTGTGGTGGTGTAATCTAATCCGCTGTGTGTTTTTAATAATCTAATCTGCTGTGTGTAGGTGTGGTAGTGTAATAATCTAATCCGCTGTGTGTAGGTGATAATCTAATCCGGTGTGGTAGTGTGATAATCTAATCTGCTGTGTGTAGGTGTGGTAGTGTGATAATCTAATCTGCTGTGTGTAGGTGTGGTAGTGTGATAATCTAATCTGCTGTGTGTAGGTGTGGTAGTGTGATAATCTAATCTGCTGTGTGTAGGTGTGGTAGTGTAATAATCTAATCCGCTGTGTGTAGGTGATAATCTAATCCGGTGTGTGTGATAATCTAATCTGCTGTGTGTAGGTGTGGTAGTGTAATAATCTAATCTGCTGTGTGTAGGTGTGGTAGTGTAATAATCTAATCTGCTGTGTGTGTAATAATCTAATCTGCTGTGTGTAGGTGTGGTAGTGTAATAATCTAATCTGCTGTGCTGTGTGTAGGTGTGGTGGTTGTGGATGAGCTTCACATGGTAGGAGACTCTGGTAGAGGATACCTGCTGGAACTACTGCTCACCAAGATACGATACATCGCCCTCAAACACAACACCAACAACAGGTACATCTGGGGGGGGGGGGTCTGATACATCGCCCTCAAACACAACACCAACAACAGGTACATCTGGGGGGGGGGGGGTCTGATACATCGCCCTCAAACACAACACCAACAACAGGTACATCTGGGGGGGGGGGGGTCTGATACATCGCCCTCAAACACAACACCAACAACAGGTACGTCTGGGGGGGTCTGATACATCGCCCTCAAACACAACACCAACAACAGGTACATCTGGGGGGGTCTGATACATCGCCCTCAAACACAACACCAACAACAGGTACGTCTGGGGGGGGTCTGATACATCGCCCTCAAACACAACACCAACAACAGGTACGTCTGGGAGGGGGGGGTCTGATACATTGCCCTCAAACACAACACCGAAAACGGGTACATCTGGGAGGGGGGGGTCTGATACATCGCCCTCAAACACAACACCAACAACAGGTACGTCTGGGAGGGGGGGGTCTGATACATCGCCCTCAAACACAACACCAACAACGGGTATGTCTGGGGGGGTCTGATACATCGCCCTCAAACACAACACCAACAACAGGTACGTCTGTGAGGGGGGGGGTCTGATACATCGCCCTCAAACACAACACCAACAACGGGTACATCTGGGGGGGGGGGGGGGGGGGGTCTGATACATCGCCCTCAAACACAACACCAACAACGGGTACATCTGGGGGGGGGGGGGGGGGTCTGATACATCGCCCTCAAACACAACACCAACAACGGGTACATCTGGGGGGGGGGGGGGTCTGATACATCGCCCTCAAACACAACACCAACAACGGGTACATCTGGGGGGGGGGGGGGGGTCTGATACATCGCCCTCAAACACAACACCAACAACGGGTACATCTGGGGGGGGGAGGGGGGGGTCTGATACATCGCCCTCAAACACAACACCAACAACGGGTACATCTGGGGGGGGGAGGGGGGGGTCTGATACATCGCCCTCAAACACAACACCAACAACGGGTACATCTGGGGGGGGGAGGGGGGGGTCTGATACATCGCCCTCAAACACAACACCAACAACGGGTACATCTGGGGGGGGGGGGGGGGGTCTGATACATCGCCCTCAAACACAACACCAACAACGGGTACATCTGGGGGGGGGAGGGGGGGGTCTGATACATCGCCCTCAAACACAACACCAACAACGGGTACATCTGGGGGGGGGGGGTCTGATACATCGCCCTCAAACACAACACCAACAACGGGTACATCTGGGGGGGGGAGGGGGGGGTCTGATACATCGCCCTCAAACACAACACCAACAACGGGTACATCTGGGGGGGGGAGGGGGGGGTCTGATACATCGCCCTCAAACACAACACCAACAACGGGTACGTCTGGGGGGGGGTCTGATACATCGCCCTCAAACACAACACCAACAACGGGTACGTCTGGGGGGGGGTCTGATACATCGCCCTCAAACACAACACCAACAACGGGTACGTCTGGGGGGGGGTCTGATACATCGCCCTCAAACACAACACCAACAACGGGTACGTCTGGGGGGGGGTCTGATACATCGCCCTCAAACACAACACCAACAACGGGTACGTCTGGGGGGGCGGTGTCTCTGTAAGTGTGTTCAACAAGGCTTCTGTTTGCAGCGAACATGTTGAACGGTTTGAAGATACAGTGGGGCAAAAAAGTATTTAGTCAGCCACCAATTGTGCAAGTTCTCCCACTTAAAAAGACGAGAGAGGCCTGTAATTTTCATCATAGGTACACTTCAACTTTGACAGACAAAATGAGAAAAATAAATCTAGAAAATCACATTGTAGGATTTTTTAATGAATTTATTTGCAAATTCTCACGTTAGTCTCATTCCAAACGTCGTAAATTGTTGGTTATCTGCATGAACCCAGTCTTCACTATGAGTCATCCATACATCAATTGTCTTAAATCATTTATTTATTAATTAACTAAATAATCACAGAAATGCACAAACAGTAGATATAGTTACAAGGAAATGATAGAGGATGTGCCCTAGTGGGCTAAACCGGCATCGCGGCTTGGTGGACAAGCAGAATTCTGTATGCAGAGTTTCAATTTGGTGTTTGTCGTATTTTGTGAATTCTTGGTTGGCGAGCGGACCCCAGACCTCACAACCATAAAGGGCGATGGGTTCGATAACTGATTCAAGTACTTTTAGCCAGAGCCTAATTGGTATGTCGAATTTCATGTTCCTTTTGATGGCATAGAAGGCCCTTCTTGCCTTGTCTCTCAGATCGTTAACAGCTTTGTGTGGCACTGATTTTTAGGCCGAGGTAGGTATATTTTTTTGTGTGCTCTAGGGCAACAGTGTCTAGATGGAATTTGTATTTGTGGTCCTGGCGACTAGACCCTTTTTTGCAACACCATTATTTTTTTTAGCTTACTGAGATTTACTGTCAGGGCCCAGGTCTGGCAGAATCTGTGCAGAATATCTAGGTGCTGCTTTGGTTGGTGACAGAAGCACCAGATCATCAGCAAACAGCAGACATTTGACTTCGGATTCTAGTAGGGTGAGGCCGGGTGCTGCAGACTTTTCTAGTGCCCGCGCCAATTCGTTAATATATATGTTGAAGAGGGTAGGGCTTAAGCTGCATCCCTGTCTCACACCACGACCCTGTGGGAAGAAATGTCTGTGTTTTTTGCCAATTTTAACCGCACACTTGTTGTTTGTGTACATGGATTTTGTTGTATGTTTTACCCCCTACACCACTTTCCATCAATTTGTATAGCAGACCCTCATGCCAAATTGAGTCGAAGGCTTTTTTAAAAATCAACAAAGCATGAGAAGACTTTGCCTTTGTTTTGGTTTGTTTGGTTGTCAAGTAGGGTAAATTTGTGCTTTGTCTTATGGTAATTTGGTAAAAAGCCAAATTGACATTTGACATTTTTTTGGGCTGGAGGGTTTGTATTTTGTCCTGTAGTTCAGTATAATGCATTCTGGATCTCGATCTCTCTATATCTCTATCTCTCTATATCTCTATCTTTCTATATCGCTATCTATCTCTATATCTCTCTCTCTCTCTCTCTCTCTCTCTCTCTAGCTCCTTATCAGAAGGTATCCAAATCGTGGGTATGAGTGCCACCCTCCCAAACCTGTCCCTGCTGGCTGGGTGGCTGGATGCGGAGCTTTACCAGACTGACTACAGACCCGTCCCGCTGAAGCAGAGGCTCAAGGTGGGGAACAGCATCTACGACTCCAGCCTCTCTCTGGTCCGAACCTTCGAGCCCCTGATCACGGTCAAGGTAGGAGCTGCTACTGTAGTAACTACAACAAGTTACTGTTGTTCTGGTCTTTATTCTTAAGTTCATCTTCGATAAAGAGGATGTTGTGATATTTATTTATTTTATTTATACATTACCGTTTATATATAGACAAAAGTTTGGGGTCACTTATAAATGTCTTTGTTTTTGAAAGAAAAGCACACTTTTTTTGTCCATTAAAATAACAGAATTGATCAGAAATACAGTGTAGACATTGTTAATGTTGTAAATGACTATTGTAGCTGGAAACGGCTGATTTTTTATGGAATATCTACATTTATCAGCAACCATCACTCCTGTGTTCCATCGGCACGTTGTGTTAACTAATCCAAGTTTATCATTTTAAAAGGCTCATTAAACCCATTTGCAATTATGCAGTTGAAAACTGTTGTCCTGATTAAAGAAGCAATAAAACTGGCCTTTAGACGAGTATCTGGTGCATCACCATTTGTGCTCCACAAAACATCAGAGGAATTATCGACACGGTGTGATGACCTTTAATTATGTAACGTGTGTGTGTGTGTGTAGGGAGATGAGGACCACATACTGTCTCTATGTTATGAGACAGTGAGTGAGGGTCACTCTGTCCTCCTGTTCTGTCCTTCCAAGAGCTGGTGCGAGAAACTGTCTGACAGTATTGCTAGAGCGTTCTACAACCTCAGACACACAGGTACACACACACACCACACCACACCACACACACAGTGTGGTATTAGTATACTTGTGAGGACTTTTTGGGGACCAACAACTCATTCCCATTCAAAATCCTATTTTCCCTAACCATAATCCTAATTGTAACCCCTAAATGACATTTTATAAGTGAGGAAAATCTCCTCACTGCTGTGAATTTTAGTTTGTTTGCTATTCTTGTACTTCTGGTCCTCACAAGTACAAACACACACATGCCAAGACGAGTGTTCAAAGCTGTCATCAAGACAAAGGGTGGCTACTTTGAAGTATCTCAAACATAAAATATATTTTGACACTTTTTTTGGGTTACTACATGATTCCATATGTGTTATTTCATAGTTTTGATGTCTTCACTATAATTCTACAATGTAGAAAATAAAGTAAAACCCTTGAATGAGGTGTGTCCAGACTTTTGACTGGTACTGGATGTACACACACCCTTCTAAAGATTTGGAGTCTGTTTCATTATTATTATTATCAGAAGATATACATATTATAGAAATGTCTAGCAAGTTGATTTAACCTTTTAGAGAAGACAATTGGCTGCTCAGTTATGGACTATATGTGATACAGATGTATTTATCTCGTCTCAGGTGGTCAGGTGGTCAGTGGCTCAGCGCTCCAGGCTGTGGCATTGGACCAGGGGGGAGTGGTGGATGTGTTAGCCCAGCTCAGACGCACCCCGGCTGGGTTAGACCCAGTCCTGCAACGCACCGTGCCCTGGGGGGTGGCCTTCCACCACGCTGGTACACACAGACAGACCTCACACAGACAGACAGACCTCACACACACAGACAGACCTCACACACACAGACAGACCTCACACACACAGACAGACCTCACACACACAGACAGACCTCACACACACAGACAGACCTCACACACACAGACAGACCTCACACACACAGACAGACCTCACACACACAGACAGACCTCACACACACAGACAGACCTCACACAGACCGCACACAGACAGCACACAGACAGCCCGCCCACAGACAGACAGCCCGCCCACAGACAGACAGCCCGCCCACAGACAGACAGCCCTCACACAGACAGACAGCCCTCACACAGACAGACAGCACACAAAACACACCATTGTAATGTTAATGTTAACACTCCTCTCTGCAGGTTTGACGTTTGATGAGCGAGACGTGTTGGAGGGAGCATTCCGAGGGGGCGTGGTCAGAGTGTTGGCGGCGACCTCAACCTTGTCATCGGGGGTCAACCTGCCTGCACGTAGGGTTATCATACGAACTCCGACCTTTAATGGCCGTCTGCTCGACCCCCTGACCTACAGACAGATGGCCGGACGCGCCGGGAGGATGGGAGTCGACACTGAGGGTGAGGAGGGGGAGGATGGGAGACGACACTGAGGGTGAGGGGGAGGATGGGAGACGACACTGAGGGTGAGGAGGGGGAGGATGGGAGGATGGGAGTCGACACTGAGGGGGAGGATGGAAGGATGTTAGTCGACACTGAGGGGGAGGATGGAAGGATGGGAGTCGATACTGAGGGTGAGGAGGGGGAGGATGGGAGTCGACACTGAGGGTGAGGAGGGGGAGGATGGGAGTCGACACTGAGGGTGAGGAGGGGTAGGATGGGAGTCGACACTGAGGGTGAGGAGGGGGAGGATGGGAGTCGACACTGAGGGTGAGGAGGGGGAGGATGGGAGTCGACACTGAGGGTGAGGAGGGGGAGGATTGGAGTCGACACTGAGGGTGAGGAGGGGGAGGATGGGAGTCGACACTGAGGGTGAGGTGGGGGAGGATGGGAGTTGACACTGAGGGGGAGGATGGGAGTCGACACTGAGGGTGAGGAGGGGGAGGATGGTAGTCGACACTGAGGGTGAGGAGGGGGAGGATGGGAGTCGACACTGAGGGGGAGGAAGGGGAGGATGGGAGTTGACACTGAGGGTGAGGGGGAGGATGGGAGTCAACACTGAGGGTGAGGAGGGGGAGGATGGGGAGTCGACACTGAGGGGGAGGATGGGAGTCGACACTGAGGGGGAGGATGGGAGTCGACACTGAGGGTGAGGAGGGGGAGGATGGTAGTCGACACTGAGGGTGAGGAGGGGGAGGATGGGAGTTGACACTGAGGGTGAGGAGGGGGAGGATGGGAGTCGACACTGAGGGGGAGGAGGGGGAGGATGGGAGTCGACACTGAGGGGGAGGATGGGAGTCGACACTGAGGGGGAGGATGGAAGGATGGGAGTCGACACAGGGGGAGGATGGAAGGATGGGAGTCGACACTGAGGGTGAGGAGGGGGAGGATGGGAGTCGACACTGAGGGTGAGGAGGGGGAGGATGGGAGTCAACACTGAGGGGAAGGATGGGAGTCGACACTGAGGGTGAGGAGGGGGGGGGGTTAGGAGGATGGGAGTCGACACTGAGGGTGAGGAGGGGGAGGATGGGAGTCGACACTGAGGGGGAGGATGGGAGTCGACACTGAGGGTGAGGATGGGGAGAATGGGAGTCGACACTGAGGGGGAGGAGGGGGAGGATGGGAGTCGACACTGAGGGGGAGGATGGGAGTCGACACTGAGGGGGAGGATGGAAGGATGGGAGTCGACACAGGGGGAGGATGGAAGGATGGGAGTCGACACTGAGGGTGAGGAGGGGGAGGATGGGAGTCGACACTGAGGGTGAGGAGGGGGAGGATGGGAGTCAACACTGAGGGGAAGGATGGGAGTCGACACTGAGGGTGAGGAGGGGGGGGGGTTAGGAGGATGGGAGTCGACACTGAGGGTGAGGAGGGGGAGGATGGGAGTCGACACTGAGGGTGAGGAGGGGGAGGATGGGAGTCGACACTGAGGGTGAGGATGGGGAGAATGGGAGGATGGTAGTCGACACTGAGGGGGAGGATAGGAGTTGACACTGAGGGTGAGGATGGGAGTCGACACAGGGTGAGGAGGGGGAGGGTGGGAGTCGACACTGAGGGTGAGGATGGTAGTCGACACTGAGGGCGAGGAGGGAGAGGATGGGAGTTGACACTGAGTTGGAGGATGGGAGTCGACACTGAGGGGGAGGGATGGGAGGATGGGAGTTGACACTGAGGGGGAGGATGGGAGTCGACACACAGGGGGAGGATGGGAGTCGACACTGAGGGGGAGGATGGGAGTCGACACTGAGGGGGAGGAGGGGAGTCGACACTGAGGGGGAGGAGGGGAGTCGACACTGAGGGGGAGGAGGGGAGTCGACACTGAGGGGGAGGAGGGGGAGGATGGGAGGATGGGAGTCGACACTGAGGGGGAGGATGGGAGCCCAGTACAGACAGTCGTAGAGCCCAGTACAGGACCGTGTCACAAGGCTACATAGTCATAGGATTTACGCGTCACAATGTTGAGTTGAATGGTACTATTACACTGGTCATATTCCACAGTCATTCAGTAACCTCTTTACATACTGCACAGAGGAGTGAATTATTACTAGCTCACTATCTACAGGCCACTAAAAACCAGGCAGACATCTAGTGTCCTCTGGTTTTAAAGACCCTCTATCTTAGGGGTACAGGCAGTGAGATCTGGTTAGAACCTGTTCTCGTTTGTATTAATTTTCTAAGGAAGTGGAGCCAATTACTCATTATCTTTTTTCTTAGCTTGCCTCCCCTAGAAAGGGGTTTAGCTCTTTGTGTAGAGGAAGTCTAAAAAAAAATGGTATAATTTGTAAATGAACATATTCCTTATTCATGATGAATTCTGTCTGATTCCTTGAACGAGTTTTCCTCAACAACAACTGCTGGAGTGAATACCCAGCATTCCTTCCACTGCTGGAGTGAATACTCAGCATTCCTTCCACTGCTGGAGTGAATACCCAGCATTCCTTCCACTGCTGGAGTGAAATTAAATGTATTGGACATGATTTGGAAAGGCACACACCTGTCTATATAAGGTCCCACAGTTGGCAGTGCATGTCAGAGCAAAAACCAAGCCTTGATGTCGAAAGAAATTGTCCGTAGAGCTCTGAGACAGGATTGTGTTGAGGCACATATCTGGGGAAGGGTACCAAAACATTTCGGCAGCATTGAAGATCCCCAAAAACACAGTGACCTCTGTCATTATTTAAACGTAAGAAGTTTGGAACCACCAAGACTCTTCCTAGAGCTGGCCGCCCGGCCAAACTGAGCAATCGAGGGAGAAGGGCCTTGGTCAGGGAGGTAACCAAGAACCCAATGGTCACTCTGACAGAGCTCCAGAGTTCCTCTGTGGAGATGGGAAAACCTTCCAGAAGGACAACCATCTCTGCAGCACTCCACCAATCAGGTTTTTATGGTAGAGTGGCCAGACAAAAAGCTTGAAGTTTGCCAAGAGGCACCTAAAGACTCAAGATTCTCTGGTCTGATGAAACCAAGATTGAATTCCTTGGCCTGAACACCAAGCGTCACATCTGGAGGAAACCTGGCACCATCCCTACGGTGAAGCATGGTGGTGGCACCATCCCTACGGTGAAGCATGGTGGTGGCACCATCCCTACGGTGAAGCATGGTGGTGGCACCATCCCTACGGTGAAGCATGGTGGTGGCACCATCCCTATGGTGAAGCATGGTGGTGGCAGCATCATGCTGTGGGGATGTTTTCAGCGGCAGGGACTGGGAGACTAGTCAGGATCGAGGGAAAGATGAACGGAGCAAAGTACAGAGAGATCTTTGATGAAAACCTGCTCCAGAGCGGTCAGGACCTCAGACTGGGGCGAAGGTATGTAACCAAAAGAAGTGTTAAACAAATCAAAATATATTTTACCTGTACGATTCTTCAAAGTAGCCACCCTTTGCCTTAATGACAGCTTTGCACACTTGGCATCCTCTCATGCTTTTCCAACAGTCTTGAAGGAGTTCCCACATATGCTGAGCACTTTTTGGCTGCTTTTCCTTCACTCTGCGGTCCAATGTATCCCAAACCATCTTAATGGGGTTAAGGTCAGGTGATTGTGGAGGCCAGGTCATCTGATGCAGCACTCCATCACTCTCCTTGGTGAAATGGCCCTTACACAGCCTGGAGGTGTGTTGGATCATTGTCTTGTTGAAAAACAAATGATAGTCCCACTAAGCGCAAACCAGATGGGACGGCGTATCGCTGCAGAATGCTGTGGTAGCCATGCTGGTTAAGTGTGCCATGAATTCTAAATAAATCACTGCCAGTGTCACCAGCAAAGCACCATCACACCGCCTCCTCCGTGCTTCACGGTGGGAACCACACATGCAGAGATCATCCGTTCAAGTACTTTTTGTCTCACAAAGACATGGAGGTTGGAAACAAAAATCTCAAATTTGGTCAAAGAACATATTTCCACTGCTCGTGTTTCTGCTGTTGTTCACAAATGCTCTCCATCCAACCTCACTGAGCTCGAGCTGTTTTGCAAGGAGGAATGGGGAAAAAATTCAGTCTCTCGATGTGCAAAACTGATAGAGACATGCCCCAAGCGACTTACAGCTGTAATCGCAGCAAAAGGTGGCGCTACAAAGTATTAACTTAAGGGGGCTGAATAATTTTGCACGCCCAATTTTTCAGTTTTTGATTTGTTAAAAAAGTTTGAAATATCCAATAAATGTCGTTCCACTTCATGATTGTGTCCCACTTGTTGTTGATTCTTCACAAAAAAATACAGTTTTATATCTTTATGTTTGAAGCCTGAAATGTGGCAAAAGGTCGCGAAGTTCAAGGGGGCCGAATACTTTCGCAAGGCACTGTACCTGCTGGAGCGCGTGCTACGGGTGGGTGCTGCTATGGTGACCAGTGAGCTGAGATAAGGCGGGGCCTTACTTATCAGAGACTTGTAGATGACCTGAAGCCAGTGGGTTTGGCGACGAGTGTGTAGCGAGGGCCAGCCAACGAGAGCGTACAGGTCGCAGTGCCAGTGTGTTTGGCGACGAATATGAACACAGTGGTGGGTAGTATATGGGGCTTTGGTGACGAAACAGATGGCACGGTGATAGACTGCATCTAATTTGTTGAGTAGAGTGTTGGGGGCTATTTTGTAAATGACATCGCACGAAGTTGAGGATTGGTAGGATGGTCAGTTTTATGAGGGTATGTTTGGAGGCATGAGTGAAGGATGCTTTGTTGCGGAATAGGAAGCCAATTCTAGATTTAATTTTGGATTGGAGATGCTTAATGTGAGTCTGGAAGGAGAGTTTACAGTCTAACCAGACACCTAGGTATTTGTAGTTGTCCACATGTTCTAAGTCAGAACTGTCTAGAGTAGTGATGCTAGATGGGCAGGCAGGTGCGGGTAGTGATCGGTTGAAGAGCATGTATTTAGTTTTACTTGCATTTATGAGCAGTTGGGGGCCACGGAAGGAGAGTTGTTTGGCATTGAAGCTCGTCAGGAGGTTAATTAACACAGTGTCCAAAGAAGGGCCAGAGGTATACAGAAAGATGTCGTCTGCGTAGAGGTGGATCAGAGAATCACCAGCAGCAAGAGCGACATCATTGATAAATATATATATATATATATAGAGAGAGAAAACAGTCAGCCCGAGAATTTAACCCTGTGGCACCCCCATAGAGACTGCCAGAGGTCCGGACAACAGGCCCTCCGATTTGACACACTGAACTCGATCTGAGAAGTAGTTGGTGAACCAGGCGATGCAGTCATTTGAGAAACCAAGGCTGTTGAGTCTGCCAATAAGAAGAAACCTTAGCCATGTTGATGAATACAGCTGCACAGTAATGTCTCTTATCGATGGCGGTTATGATATCATTTAGGACCTTGAGTGTAGCTGAGGTGCACCCATGACCAGCTCTGAAACCAGATTGCCCAACGGAGAAGGTACGGTGGGATTGGAAATGGTCGGTAGTCTGTTTGTTATTTTGACTTTCGAAGACTTTAGAAAGGCAAGGTAGGATAGATATAGGTCTGTAGCAGTTTGGGTCAAGAGTGTCATCCCCTTTGAAGAGGGGGATGCCCGCGGAAGCTTTCCAATCTTTGGGAATCTCAGACGACACGGAAGAGAGGTTGAAAAGGCTAGTAATAGGGGTTGCAACAATTTCGGCAGATCATTTTAGAAAGAGAGGGTCCAGATTGTCAAGCCCGGTTGATTTGTAGGGGTCCAGATTTTGCAGCTCTTTCGGGAATATCAGCTGTCTGTATTTGGGTGAAGTAGAAATGGTGGGGGCTTGGGCAGGTTGCTGTGGGGGGTGCCGGGCAGTTGACCGGGGTAGGGGTAGCCAGGTGGAAAGCATGGCCAGCCGTGGAAAAATCACAATGAATTAATACTGGAACACTGGTCACCTTAATACTGGAACACTGGTCACCTTAATACTGGAACACTGGTCACCTTAATACTGGAACACTGGTCACCTTAATACTGGAACACTGGTCACCTTAATACTGGAACACTGGACACCTTAATACTGGAACACTGGTCACCTTAATACTGGAACACTGGTCACCTTAATACTGGAACACTGGTCACCTTAACACTGGTCACCTTAATACTGGAACACTGGTCACCTTAATACTGGAACACTGGTCACCTTAACACTGGTCACCTTAATACTGGAACACTGGTCACCTTAATACTGAAACACTGGTCACCTTAATACTGGAACACTGGTCACCTTAATACTGGAACACTGGTCACCTTAATACTGGAACACTGGTCACCTTAATACTGGAACATTGGTCACCTTAATACTGGAACACTGGTCACTTTAATACTGGAACACTGGTCACCTTAATACTGGAACACTGGTCACCTTAATGCTGGAACACTGGTCACCTTAATGCTGGAACACTGGTCACCTTAATACTGGAACACTGGTAACCTTAATACTGGAACACTGGTCACCTTAATACTGGAACACTGGTCACCTTAATGCTGGAACACTGGTCACCTTAATACTGGAACACTGGTCACCTTAATACTGGAACACTAGTCACCTTAATACTGGAACACTGGTCACCTTAACACTGGTCACCTTAATACTGGAACACTGGTCACCTTAATACTGGAACACTGGTCACCTTAATACTGGAACACTGGTCACCTTAATACTGGAACACTGGTCACCTTAATACTGGAACACTGGTCACCTTAATACTGGAACACTGGTCACCTTAATACTGGAACACTGGTCACTTTAATACTGGAACACTGGTCACCTTAATGCTGGAACACTGGTCACCTTAACACTGGAACACTGGTCACCTTAATACTGGAACACTGGTCACCTTAATACTGGAACACTGGTCACCTTAATACTGGAACACTTGTCACCTTAATACTGGAACACTGGTCACCTTAATACTGGAACACTGGTCACCTTAATACTGGAACACTGGTCACCTTAATACTGGAACACTGGTCACCTTAATACTGGAACACTGGTCACCTTAATACTGGAACACTGGTCACCTTAATACTGGAACACTGGTCACCTTAATACTGGAACACTGGTCACCTTAATACTGGAACACTGGTCACCTTAATACTGGAACACTGGTCACCTTAATACTGGAACACTGGTCACCTTAATACTGGAACACTGGTCACCTTAATACTGGAACACTGGTCACCTTAATACTGGAACACTGGTCACTTTAATACTGGAACACTGGTCACCTTAATACTGGAACACTGGTCACCTTAATGCTGGAACACTGGTCACCTTAACACTGGAACACTGGTCACCTTAATACTGGAACACTGGTCACCTTAATACTGGAACACTGGTCACCTTAATACTGGAACACTGGTCACCTTAATACTGGAACACTGGTCACCTTAATACTGGAACACTGGTCACCTTAATACTGGAACACTGGTCACCTTAATACTGGAACACTGGTCACCTTAATACTGGAACACTGGTCACCTTAATACTGGAACACTGGTCACCTTAATACTGGAACACTGGTCACCTTAACACTGGAACACTGGTCACCTTAACACTGGAACACTGGTCACCTTAACACTGGAACACTGGTCACCTTAATACTGGAACACTGGTCACCTTAATACTGGAACACTAGTCACCTTAATACTGGAACACTGGTCACCTTAACACTGGTCACCTTAATACTGGAACACTGGTCACCTTAATACTGGAACACTGGTCACCTTAATACTGGAACACTAGTCACCTTAATACTGGAACACTGGTCACCTTAACACTGGTCACCTTAATACTGGAACACTGGTCACCTTAATACTGGAACACTGGTCACCTTAATACTGGAACACTGGTCACCTTAATACTGGAACACTGGTCACCTTAATACTGGAACACTGGTCACCTTAACACTGGTCACCTTAATACTGGAACACTGGTCACCTTAATACTGGAACACTGGTCACCTTAATACTGGAACACTGGTCACCTTAATACTGGAACACTGGTCACCTTAATACTGGAACACTGGTCACCTTAATACTGGAACACTGGTCACCTTAATACTGGAACACTGGTCACCTTAATACTGGAACACTGGTCACCTTAATACTGGAACACTGGTCACCTTAACACTGGAACACTGGTCACCTTAACGCTGGAACACTGGTCACCTTAACACTGGAACACTGGTCACCTTAATACTGGAACACTGGTCACCTTAATACTGGAACACTGGTCACCTTAATACTGGAACACTTGTCACCTTAATACTGGAACACTGGTCACCTTAATACTGGAACACTGGTCACCTTAATACTGGAACACTGGTCACCTTAATACTGTAACACTGGTCACCTTAATACTGGAACACTGGTCACCTTAATACTGGAACACTGGTCACCTTAATACTGGAACACTGGTCACCTTAATACTGGAACACTGGTCACCTTAACACTGGTCACCTTAATACTGGAACACTGGTCACCTTAATACTGGAACACTGGTCACCTTAATACTGGAACACTGGTCACCTTAATACCGGAACACTGGTCACCTTAATACTGGAACACTGGTCACTTTAATACTGGAACACTGGTCACCTTAATACTGGAACACTGGTCACCTTAATGCTGGAACACTGGTCACCTTAACACTGGAACACTGGTCACCTTAATACTGGAACACTGGTCACCTTAATACTGGAACACTGGTCACCTTAATACTGGAACACTTGTCACCTTAATACTGGAACACTGGTCACCTTAATACTGGAACACTGGTCACCTTAATACTGGAACACTGGTCACCTTAATACTGGAACACTGGTCACCTTAATACTGGAACACTGGTCACCTTAATACTGGAACACTGGTCACCTTAATACTGGAACACTGGTCACCTTAACACTGGTCACCTTAACACTGGAACACTGGTCACCTTAATACTGGAACACTGGTCACCTTAATACTGGAACACTAGTCACCTTAATACTGGAACACTGGTCACCTTAACACTGGTCACCTTAATACTGGAACACTGGTCACCTTAATACTGGAACACTGGTCACCTTAACACTGGTCACCTTAATGCTGGAACACTGGTCACCTTAATAATGTTTACATACTGCTTTACACATTTCATATGTCTATACAGTATTTATTCTACTGTATTTTAGTCAATGCTACCCGACATTGCTCGTCCTAATGTTTATATATTTCTTAATTCCATTATTTTATTTTGAAATTTGTGTGTATTGTTGTGAATTGTTAGATATTACTGCACTGTTGGAGCTAGGAACACAAGCATTTCTCTACACCCACAATAACATCTGCTAAATATGTGTATGTGACCAATACAATTTGATTTGATTTGAGCAAATATCTTCCTGCTTTCTGCCAAACCTGGTCCTCTGGGGATTTAGATAATGAAACATTATTTTTGGGATGACAGATTCCCAGTTTGGAGCTGTTTTTATGCACCAATAACCTGTGTTCTCTTTTGGTGATGTCACCATTATGCATGCCCTTGGTGACAGTCTGTTCATTACAGCCAAAAGTCTGTAATCGAATGTCTGATCAATCAGTTGCCTGGGAACTTCGGTCTCATAGACAGTGTAGTCATGTACAGTAACATCGTCTCCCTTGTCTGCTGGGAGGATGAATATTCGTATTAATTAGTTTGTATATATTTTCTGTAACTAATTCACAAAGATTGCACCATACTGGCATCCAGCTTGTTTTCTTTATTCAATCCAAAATGAAATAAAAATTGCACAGCAGTCACTAACAAATATCACCATTTTAGAGAAATAGCGTCCATACACTGCGACGACTTCATCTCAATGTATTTTCAATGGCAGTCGACACTCAGGGTGAGGAGGGGGAGAGGGGTGAGGACACAGAATTAAATCGATTTTAATGAACATTTCAATCCCAGTAATTGAATGCATCTCTGTGTCTGAGGAGGGGTGGAGGACAGGAAGACAATTGAAAATGTCTCGACCTGTTTCCCCCCCTCCCTCTCGCACCCCCCTTCCTTTCCCTCACCCCCTTTCTCCCCTCCACCCCTCCTCCCTCCCCCCCACCCCCCTCTCTCCGCCCCCCACTCTCCCTCATCCCTTTACCTCATCTAGGGGAGAGTGTGTTGGTGTGTAAGGAGGCGGAGCGTCAAAAGGGTGTGTGTCTTCTCCAGGGCTCTCTGCAGCCAATCAGCAGCTGCCTGGTGAAGAGGGAGGGGGAGGGCCTAACCACCAGCATGCTCCGAGCCATCCTGGAGGTACTGACCTCTAACCCCTGAAATATGGATGTTATTTGTACATTTATTACCATAGACTTGGATAGACAGCTCACGTGCAACACAGCCTGTTGTAGTATGGACAGCGTCATTGAGGACCATCTCCATTTTGAAGTAGTTAGGTCAACAGGAGGGATCAGCCAAGGGAATTATTCCCCCTGAGAAAATAATTCATTAACTGCAGGGGGCAGTAAATCACCAACCTTGTCTTTATTCCTGTTCAGACAACACCCTCCAGGGCAGTAAATCACCAACCTTGTCTTTAAACCTGTTCAGACAACACCCTCCAGGGAGCAGTAAATCACCAACCTTGTCTTTAAACCTGTTCAGACAACACCCTCCAGGGGGCAGTAAATCAGATGGTCCTCAGTGGCGCTGCCCACGGTGTCACATATGCAAAGATGGTACCTCTATCTACCTATATGTGTCTTACACAGCTACAGGTAACTGCCAAAATAGAGGAAACATTTTACAAGTGTCTGGAACTCTATTGGAGGGATGTGACATCATTCTTCCACGAGACATTCCACTATTTGGTGTTTTGTGGTTAACGCTGTCTCAGGCACCGCTCTGGAATCTCCCAGAAGTGTTCTGTCAAACGTGCCGGAACAATCACCCCTCTTTTCAACGCTTACTCAGCATTTTGAGACGTAAACCTAAGCATGATGGGATGTTAATTGCTTATTTTCCCACACCTGCTTTCTGTGTATCCCTAATTTACTCAGGTCTTTCCTTTATTTTGGCAGTTACCTGCACATACCTGTACCTGTCACATGCAGTATGTACCTGTCACCTACAGTATGTACCTGTCACCTACAGTATATACCTGTACCTTTCCCACACCTGCTTTCTGTGTATCCCTAATTTACTCAGGTCTTTCCTTTATTTTGGCAGTTACCTGCACATACAGTATGTACCTGTCACCTACAGTATGTACCTGTCACCTACAGTATGTACCTGTCACCTACAGTCTATACCTGTACCTGTCACCTACAGTATATACCTGTACCTGTCACCTACAGTATATACCTGTACCTGTCACCTACAGTCTATACCTGTACCTGTCACCTACAGTCTATACCTGTACCTGTCACCTACAGTCTATACCTGTCACCTACAGTCTATACCTGTACCTGTCACCTACAGTCTGTACCTGTCACCTACAGTCTATACCTGTACCTGTCACCTACAGTATATACCTGTCACCTACAGTCTATACCTGTACCTGTCACCTACAGTCTATACCTGTACCTGTCACCTACAGTCTGTACCTGTCACCTACAGTCTATACCTGTACCTGTCACCTACAGTCTGTACCTGTCACCTACAGTCTATACCTGTACCTGTCACCTACAGTATATACCTGTCACCTACAGTCTATACCTGTACCTGTCACCTACAGTCTATACCTGTACCTGTCACCTACAGTCTGTACCTGTCACCTACAGTATATACCTGTACCTGTCACCTACAGTATATACCTGTCACCTACAGTCTATACCTGTCACCTACAGTCTATACCTGTACCTGTCACCTACAGTCTGTACCTGTCACCTACAGTCTATACCTGTACCTGTCACCTACAGTCTGTACCTGTCACCTACAGTCTATACCTGTCACCTACAGTCTGTACCTGTCACCTACAGTCTGTACCTGTACCTGTCACCTACAGTCTGTACCTGTCACCTACAGTATATACCTGTACCTGTCACCTACAGTATGTACCTGTCACCAACAGTCTATACCTGTCACCTACAGTATCTACCTGTACCTGTCACCTACAGTCTATACCTGTACCTGTCACCTACAGTCTGTACCTGTACCTGTCACCTACAGTCTATACCTGTCACCTACAGTCTATACCTGTACCTGTCACCTACAGTCTATACCTGTACCTGTTCCTACAGTCTATACCTGTACCTGTCACCTACAGTCTATACCTGTACCTGTCACCTACAGTCTATACCTGTCACCTACAGTCTATACCTGTCACCTACAGTCTATACCTGTCACCTACAGTCTATACCTGTACCTGTCACCTACAGTCTATACCTGTACCTGTTCCTACAGTCTATACCTGTACCTGTCACCTACAGTCTATACCTGTACCTGTCACCTACAGTCTATACATGTACCTGTCACTTACAGTCTATACCTGTACCTGTCACCTACAGTCTATACCTGTACCTGTCACCTACAGTCTGTACCTGTACCTGTCACCTACAGTCTATACCTGTCACCTACAAGTCTATACCTGTACCTGTCACCTACAGTCTATACCTGTACCTGTCACCTACAGTATATACCTGTCACCTACAGTCTATACCTGTACCTGTCACCTACAGTATATACCTGTCACCTACAGTCTATACCTGTACCTGTCACCTACAGTATATACCTGTCACCTACAGTCTATACTTGTCACCTACAGTATATACCTGTCACCTACAGTCTATACCTGTCACCTACAGTATATACCTGTCACCTACAGTATATACCTGTCACCTACAGTCTATACCTGTCACCTACAGTATATACCTGTACCTGTCACCTACAGTATGTACCTGTCACCTACAGTCTATACCTGTCACCTACAGTCTATACCTGTCACCTACAGTCTATACCTGTCACCTACAGTCTATACCTGTCACCTATAGTCTATACCTGTACCTGTCACCTACAGTCTATACCTGTACCTGTCACCTACAGTCTATACCTGTACCTGTCACCTACAGTATATACCTGTACCTGTCACCTACAGTATATACCTGTACCTGTCACCTACAGTATATACCTGTACCTGTCACCTACAGTCTGTACCTGTCACCTACAGTCTGTACCTGTCACCTACAGTCTATACCTGTCACCTACAGTCTATACCTGTCACCTACAGTCTATACCTGTCACCTACAGTATATACCTGTCACCTACAGTATATACCTGTACCTGTCACTTACAGTATATACCTGTACCTGTCACCTACAGTATATACCTGTACCTGTCACCTACAGTATATACCCCTCAGCTACAGTATGTACCTGTACCTGTCACCTACAGTCTATACCTGTACCTGTCACCTACAGTATATACCTGTCACCTACAGTCTATACCTGTACCTGTCACCTACAGTATATACCTGTCACCTACAGTCTATACCTGTACCTGTCACCTACAGTATATACCTGTACCTGTCACCTACAGTATATACCTGTCACCTACAGTATCTACCTGTCACCTACAGTATCTACCTGTCATCTATCTACCTATACCTGTCATCTACAGTATCTACCTGTCTCCTGTCAGATCATTGTTGGGGGCGTGGCCAGCTCTCCCCAGGATGTGAGGCTTTATGCTTCCTGTACGCTGCTGGCTGCTGGTGCCCGCTATGACACCACAGGAGGGGAGACGGGAGGAGGCGTGCGGGAGGGAGCGATAGAGGCATGCGTGGAATGGTTGATTGAGAATGAGTTCATATCTATCCAAAGAGAGGGTAATGAGAGGGGCAGAGGGGGAGAGTGGGATGAGAGAGGGGGGGCAGGAGGACAAGAGAGGTACTGCCCCACCCACCTGGGTTCTGCCACTCTCTCCTCCTCTCTCTCGCCTCCCGAGGCACTGGGCATCTTCTCAGATCTACAGAGAGCCATGAAGAGCTTCGTATTGGACAACGACCTACACACACTCTACCAGGTACCCCCCATCCTCCAGATAACTCCTGGGTTTGTATCCAGATAACTCCTGTGTTTGTATCCTCCAGATAACTCCTTTGTTTGTATCCTCCAGATAACCCCTGTGTTTGTATCCTCCAGATAACTCCTGTGTTTGCTGAGTGGACCACAATAGACTGGTACCAGTTCTGGTGTCTGTGGGAGGGGCTTGGCTCATCCAATAAGAGAGTAGCAGAGCTGGTGGGTGTTCAGGAGAGCTTCTTGGCTCGGTCTGTTAGCGGGAAACTGATCGCCAAGACAGACAGACAGAGACGACAGATGACCATACACAAACGGTACAGCATAACACACACACCAAGGTTTCCCATAGCTTTTGGAGAGAAAATCATTTTTGAATTAAAACTTGATCAATAAAATTTGCGCTGGCCAATTTTCCCGGGAGAAAAAACAAATCCCATTGCGAAAATGTATTGCTGTTTAATACCAGCGGATGTAGTGAGAGCTGCTGCTTCAGCCTGTCTCACCTTGCTTCAAAGTAGCCAAAATACAACCAAACAGGCAGCCTATTATTATATAAAGACTTCTATATACCATTGAAACCAGTAGTCTATTATTTAATAAAGACTTCTATATACCATTGAAACCAGTAGCATATAATCCTAGTTATAATACCAACCCATCAGAGTAGTTGATAATCCTAGTAGTTGATAATCCTAGTAGTTGATAATCCTAGTAGTTGATCATTATAGTAGTTGATAATCCTAGTAGTTGATAATCCTAGTAGTTGATAATCCTAGTAGTTGATAATCCTAGTAGTTGATAATCCTAGTAGTTGATAATCCTAGTAGTTGATAATCCTAGTAGTTGATAATCCTAGTAGTTGATCATCCTAGTAGTTGATCATCCTAGTAGTTGATCATCCTAGTAGTTGATCATCCTAGTAGTTGATCATCCTAGTTGTTGATAATCCTAGTAGTTGATAATCCTTCTTATAATACCAACCCATCAGAGTAGTTGATCATCCTAGTAGTTGATCATCCTAGTAGTTGATTATCCTAGTAGTTGATCATCCTAGTAGTTGATCATCTTAGTAGTTGATCATCCTAGTAGTTGATCATCCTAGTAGTTGATCAGCCTAGTAGTTGATCAGCCTAGTAGTTGATCAGCCTAGTAGTTGATAATCCTAGTAGTTGATAATCCTAGTAGTTGATAATTCTAGTAGTTGATAATCCTAGTAGTTGATAATCCTAGTAGTTGATGATAATCCTAGTAGTTGATAATCCTAGTAGTTGATCATTCTAGTAGTTGATCATTCTAGTAGTTGATAATCCTAGTAGTTGATAATCCTAGTAGTTGATAATCCTAGTAGTTGATCATTCTAGTAGTTGATCATTCTAGTAGTTGATAATCCTAGTAGTTGATAATCCTAGTAGTTGATAATCCTAGTAGTTGATAATCCTAGTAGTTGATCATTCTAGTAGTTGATCATCCTAGTAGTTGATCATCCTAGTAGTTGATCATCCTAGTAGTTGATCATCCTAGTAGTTGATCATCCTAGTAGTTGATCATCCTAATAGTTGATAATCCTAGTCATAAAACACAACTCTAGTCATATTAGCAACGGTGTTTTCCCTATGGAACGAACATTTACATGTAGCCTACTGCCTTGTTATAGCCCTACTGCCTTGTTATAGCCCTACCTCCTTGTTATAGCCCTACTGCCTTGTTATAGCCCTACCTCCTTGTTATAGCCCTACCTCCTTGTTATAGCCCTACCTCCTTGTTATAGCCCTACTGCCTTGTTATAGCCCTACTGCCTTGTTATAGCCCTACTGCCTTGTTATAGCCATACTGCCTTGTTATAGCCGTACTGCCTTGTTATAGCCCTACCGCCTTGTTATAGCCCTACTGCCTTGTTATAGCCTTGCTGCCTTGTTATAGTCCTACTGCCTTGTTATAGTCCTACCGCCTTGTTATAGCCCTACCGCCTTGTTATAGCCTACCTCCTTCTTATAGCCCTTCTGCCTTGTTATAGCCCTACTGCCTTGTTATAGCCCTACTGCCTTGTTATAGTCCTACTGCCTTGTTATAGCCCTACTGCCTTGTTATAGTCCTACTGCCTTGTTATAGCCCTACTGCCTTGTTATAGCCTACCGCCTTGTTATAGCCCTACTGCCTTGTTATAGCCCTACTGCCTTGTTATAGTCCTACTGCCTTGTTATAGTCCTACTGCCTTGTTATAGCCCTACTGCCTTGTTATAGCCTACTGCCTTGTTATAGCCCTACTGCCTTGTTATAGCCTACCGCCTTGTTATAGCCCTACCGCCTTGTTATAGCCCTACCACCTTGTTATAGCCTACTGCCTTGTTATAGTCCTACTGCCTTGTTATAGCCGTACTGATTGTTATAGCCCTACCGCCTTGTTATAGCCTACTGCCTTGTTATAGTCCTACTGCCTTGTTATAGCCCTACTGATTGTTATAGCCCTACTGCCTTGTTATAGTCTACCGCCTTGTTATAGCCCTACTGCCTTATTATAGCCTACCGCCTTGTTATAGCCCTACCTCCTTGTTATAGCCCTACCTCCTTGTTATAGCCCAACCTCCTTGTTATAGCCCTACCGCCTTGTTATAGCCCTACCGCCTTGTTATAGCCCTACTGCCTTGTTATAGTCCTACTGCCTTGTTATAGTCCTACTGCCTTGTTATAGTCCTACTGCCTTGTTATAGCCCTACTGCCTTGTTATAGCCCTACCTCCTTGTTATAGCCCTACTGCCTTGTTATAGCCCTACCGCCTTGTTATAGCCCTACCGCCTTGTTATAGCCCTACTGCCTTGTTATAGCCCTACTGCCTTGTTATAGCCTACCTCCTTGTTATAGCCTACCGCCTTGTTATAGTCCTACTGCCTTGTTATAGCCCTACTGCCTTGTTATAGCCCTACTGCCTTGTTATAGCCCTACTGCCTTGTTATAGCCTACCGCCTTGTTATAGCCCTACTGCCATGTCATAGTCCTACTGCCTTGTTATAGTCCTACTGCCTTGTTATAGTCCTACTGCCTTGTTGTAGCCCTACTGCCTTGTTATAGCCCTACTGCCTTGTTATTGCCCTACTGCCTTGTTATAGCCCTACTGCCTTGTTATAGCCCTACTGCCTTGTTATAGCCCTACTGCCTTGTTATAGCCTACCTCATTGTTATAGCCTACTGCCTTGTTATCGTCCTACTGCCTTGTTATAGCCCTACTGCCTTGTTATAGCCTACCGCCTTGTTATAGCCCTACTGCCTTGTTATAGCCCTACTGCCTTGTTATAGCCCTACTGCCATGTTATAGTCCTACTGCCTTGTTATAGTCCTACTGCCTTGTTATAGTCCTACTGCCTTGTTATAGCCCTACTGCCTTGTTATAGCCCTACTGCCTTGTTATAGCCCTACTGCCTTGTTATAGCCCTACTGCCTTGTTATAGCCTACCGCCTTGTTATAGCCCTACCGCCTTGTTATAGCCCTACCGCCTTGTTATAGCCTACTGCCTTGTTATAGCCCTACTGCCTTGTTATAGCCTACCGCCTTGTTATAGCCCTACCGCCTTGTTATAGCCCTACCGCCTTGTTATAGCCTACTGCCTTGTTATAGTCCTACTGCCTTGTTATAGCCCTACTGCCTTGTTATAGCCCTACTGCCTTGTTATAGCCCTACTGCCTTGTTATAGCCCTACCGCCTTGTTATAGCCCTACTGCCTTGTTATAGCCCTACTGCCTTGTTATAGCCTACTGCCTTGTTATAGCCTACCTCCTTGTTATAGCCCTACTGCCTTGTTATAGCCTACCTCCTTGTTATAGCCTACCGCCTTGTTATAGTCCTACTGCCTTGTTATAGCCCTACTGCCTTGTTATAGCCCTACTGCCTTGTTATAGTCCTACTGCCTTGTTATAGTCCTACTGCCTTGTTATAGTCCTACTGCCTTGTTATAGCCCTACTGCCTTGTTATAGCCTACTGCCTTGTTATAGCCCTACTGCCTTGTTATAGCCCTACTGCCTTGTTATAGCCTACCGCCTTGTTATAGCCCTACCGCCTTGTTATAGCCTTACTGCCTTGTTATAGCCCTACTGCCTTGTTATAGCCCTACTGATTGTTATAGCCCTACTGCCTTGTTATAGTCTACCGCCTTGTTATAGCCCTACTGCCTTGTTATAGCCCTACTGCCTTGTTATAGCCCTACTGCCTTGTTATAGCCCTACTGCCTTGTTATAGCCCTACTGCCTTATTATAGCCTACCGCCTTGTTATAGCCCTACCTCCTTGTTATAGCCCTGCCTCCTTGTTATAGCCCTACCTCCTTGTTATAGCCCTACCGCCTTGTTATAGCCCTACCGCCTTGTTATAGCCCTACTGCCTTGTTATAGTCCTACTGCCTTGTTATAGTCCTACTGCCTTGTTATAGCCCTAATGCCTTGTTATAGCCCTACCTCCTTGTTATAGCCCTACTGCCTTGTTATAGCCCTACCTCCTTGTTATAGCCCTATTGCCTTGTTATAGCCCTACTGCCTTGTTATAGCCCTACCTCCTTGTTATAGCCCGACTGCCTTGTTATAGCCCTACTGCCTTGTTATAGTCCTACTGCCTTGTTATAGCCTACCTCCTTGTTATAGCCCTACCGCCTTGTTATAGCCCTACCGCCTTGTTATAGCCCTACTGCCTTGTTATAGTCCTACTGCCTTGTTATAGTCCTACTGCCTTGTTATAGCCCTACTGCCTTGTTATAGCCCTACCTCCTTGTTATAGCCCTACTGCCTTGTTATAGCCCTACCTCCTTGTTATAGCCCTATTGCCTTGTTATAGCCCTACTGCCTTGTTATAGCCCTACCTCCTTGTTATAGCCCTACTGCCTTGTTATAGCCCTACTGCCTTGTTATAGCCCTACTGCCTTGTTATAGCCCTACTGCCTTGTTATAGCCCTACTGCCTTGTTATAGCCTACCGCCTTGTTATAGCCCTACCTCCTTGTTATAGCCCTACCTCCTTGTTATAGCCCTACCGCCTTGTTATAGCCCGACTGCCTTGTTATAGCCCGACTGCCTTGTTATAGCCTACCTCCTTGTTATAGCCCTACCGCCTTGTTATAGCCCTACTGCCTTGTTATAGCCCTACCTCCTTGTTATAGTCCTACTGCCTTGTTATAGCCCTACTGCCTTGTTATAGCCCTACTGCCTTGTTATAGCCCTACCTCCTTGTTATAGCCCTACCTCCTTGTTATAGCCCTACTGCCTTGTTATAGCCCTACCTCCTTGTTATAGCCCTACCTCCTTGTTATAGCCCTACCTCCTTGTTATAGCCCTACTGCCTTGTTATAGCCCTACTGCCTTGTTATAGCCCTACTGCCTTGTTATAGCCCTACCTCCTTGTTATAGCCCTACTGCCTTGTTATAGCCCTACTGCCTTGTTATAGCCCTACTGCCTTGTTATAGCCCTACCTCCTTGTTATAGCCCTACCTCCTTGTTATAGCCCTACTGCCTTGTTATAGCCCTACCTCCTTGTTATAGCCCTACCTCCTTGTTATAGCCCTACTGCCTTGTGTGCATTGCTGTGCTTATAATGTGAAGAAATAATAGTTTATCAACATTTTAAGATAAACGTTCATTGCTTTTTAAAGTTGAATTACCATAATCTAAATGTTCTGTTAATATGAATTACCATAATGTAAATGTTCTGTTAATATGAATTACCATAATCTAAATGTTATCTTAATATGAATTACCATAATCTAAATGTTATCTTAATATGAATTGCCATAATCTAAATGTTATGTTAATATTAATTACCATAATGTAAATGTTATGTTAATGTGAATTACCATAATGTAAATGTTCTGTTAATGTGAATTACCATAATGTAGATGTGATTTCTGTCATTCTGAACACCGTGGTTGGACACCCTAATGGGTTACGCACCCAATTCATATGGGTCTGGTACGTTTTTTTAAATATATATGTTTTTAAATAAGAACAAATTATTATCTTCAGGTTCTTCACTACTCTGGTCCTTCAGGACCTTGTCAATGAGGTTCCTCTGGGTACCGTGGCAACCAAGTACAACTGTAGCCGCGGACAGCTACAGTCTCTACAGCAGTCTGCCTCCACGTATGCAGGTAAACACACACAGCCCTGCCCAGGTAACACAGTAGTCTTTTTCCTCCCCTAGGTAACAGTGTTCTGTTAGTTACTTCTGTCCCCGCATGTCCCAGACCATGCTGTAACCATAGTAACGGTGTGGTTTCCTGTCCCGTAGGCATGGTAACGGTGTTCTGCCGGCGGCTGGGATGGCACAGCTTGGAGTTACTCCTGTCCCAGTACCAGACCAGGCTGAGCTTTGGGGTCCAGAGGGAACTGGTCGACCTGGTCAGGGTCTCACTGCTGAGCGCAACAAGGGCACGAACACTCTACGACCAGGGCCTCGCTACGGTGGCCCAGCTGGCCAGGGCAAAGGTCACTGAGGTGGAGAAGGCCCTACGCAAGGCTGTCCCCTTTAAGAGGTTAGCAGGAGGGAGGAGAGTGTGTTGTAAAGGGCTGGTGGTGATGATGATGATGGTGATGATCTCTTCCTCTCCAGTTCTCGTCGTGCGATGGATGAGACCGAGGGGGAGGCAGCTGAGAGGCGGAGCTTACGGTGTGTCTGGGTCAGTGGGGGGCGTGCTCTAACAGAACACGAGGCAGCCATTGAAATCGTGTCTGAGGCCAGGCTCCTCCTCCAGCAAGACCTCGCCCTATTGGGGGTGACCTGGGACCCAGCGACACTGCCCACGGAAACACGCCCTAACAACGACCATGACAACGACTCACCAGAGACACAGCGGGACCGGTCCAAATCCTGGAGAGATAAAGAGAGGAGGTTAAATGAGAAGAAAGAGATGGAAGACAGAGGGAGAAACGTGGTTGAACAGAAAGAGGTAGAGGGGAGAGAGAAGAACGAGGGAGAGAGGGAAGGGGAGGAGCAGAGAGGGAGAGAGAAGAACGAGGGAGAGAGGACAGGGGAAGAGCAGAGAGGGAGAGAGAAGAACGAGGGAGAGAGGGAAGGGGAGGAGCAGAGAGGGAGAGAGAAGAACGAGGGAGAGAGGACAGGGGAAGAGCAGAGAGGGAGAGAGAAGAACGAGGGAGAGAGGGAAGGGGAGGAGCAGAGAGGGAGAGAGAAGAACGAGGGAGAGAGGACAGGGGAAGAGCAGAGAGGGAGAGAGAAGAACGAGGGAGAGAGGACAGGGGAGGAGCAGAGAGGGAGAGAGAAGAACGAGGGAGAGAGGACAGGGGAGGAGCAGAGAGGGAGAGAGAAGAACGAGGGAGTGGAGGTGGGAGAGAGAAAGGAGAGAGGAGGAGTGGAGGTGGGAGAGAGAAAGGAGAGAGGAGGAGTGGAGGTGGGAGAGAGAAAGGAGAGAGGAGGAGTGGAGGTGGGAGAGAGGGAAAAGAGAGGAGTAGAGGTGGGAGAGAGAAAGGAGAGAGGAGGAGTGGAGGTGGGAGAGAGGGAAGAGGGAGGAAGCGAGGAAGACCCTAACCTTCCTGTCTGTGACAGGAGAGGTATAAACACCCAGGACTTAGCTGAACTAGTCAGTAGCCCTCACCCCCCTCTCAATCCCTCCAACCACCCCTTCCACTCTCCCCCTCCCCGTTTCAGAGCCCCCACCTCCCGAGTGGAGGAACCTCTGACCAGTGTTTCTGGGGGGACAGTAAAGAGGGACGGACTGGGCGTGGCAGGGAGATCTCCTGCACAGGCATGTAGAAGACAGCCGTCCACAGCTCTGAGGAAAGTACTGCGCTCTATACACTCAGAGAGGAGGGAGGAGGGGGAGGAGGAGGAGAGGAGGGAGGATGAAAAGAGGGGAGAGCGAGAGGAGGAGGAGAAGATGGGAGAAAGGGAGGAGAAGAGCGTAGAGAAAAGAAAGAGTGAGGAGAGGAGGAGAGGAACATCGTTTAAACTTCCTCCTGAAACACTACCAGTTCCTGCCCCGATCTTGGTTTCTACCCCAAAGTCTGCACCTCTCCTCCAGAGCAAGGCACCACCAGAGGTCCCTGTCCCCCCTCCTCCCTGCCTCCTCTCCCCTGTCCCCCATCCTCCCTGCCTCCTCTCCCCTGTCCCCCCTCCTCCCCGCCTCCTCTCCCCTGTCCCTCCTCCCTGCCTCCTCTCCCCTGTCCCTCCTCCCCTCTTCCTCTCCTCTGCCCAAGCCCCAGCTCTTTCTCTCTCTTCTGTAGTCAAACGCCGGGGGGTGGAAGAGCAGGATAGGTGTGGGTCTCCTGAACTCTACGAGGAGGAGGAGGAGGAGGGAAGGTTTGGGGATAGTTTGGAGTTGGACACTCAGACTGAGAGAATGATTCTACTACAAGACCAGAGAGAGGAGAGGGAGAGAGAGTGTGCTAACTCACAGCATGAGAGAGGAAGGAGGGAGAAGGGTGGAGAGGAGGAGAGAGGAAGGAGGGAGAAGGGTGGAGAGGAGGAGAGAGGAAGGAGGGAGAGAGGTGGAGAGGAGAGAGGAAGGAGGGAGAAAGGTGGAGAGGAGGAGAGAGGAAGGAGGGAGAAAGGTGGAGAGGAGGAGAGAGGAAGGAGGGAGAAAGGTGGAGAGGAGGAGAGAGGAAGGAGAGAGAAAGGTGGAGAGGAGGAGAGAGGGAGGGAGAAAGGTGGAGAGGAGGAGAGAGGGAACAGGGAGAAGGGTGGAGAGGGGAAATCCACTGACGTTAACCCACCGAACCCCTCACCAGTCAACAGTATCCATGGCAACCCCCATACCTATGGTTTCCATGACGACGCTGCGCCCAGATACAACTTCTCTCTGACTGACAGCCAGATGGAACAGATCCTCGACAACCAGGTACACACACACACACACTCACACTCACTCAACCACAGCCACCACATTGATGATGATGATGATGATGATAATGATGGTGGTGGTAATGGTGGTGGTGTTTATGATGGAGATGGTGTTTATGATGATGATGGTGTTTATGATGATGATGGTGTTTATGATGGAGATGGTGTTTATGATGATGATGGTGTTTATGATGATGATGGTGTTTATAATGGAGATGGTGTTTATGATGATGATGTTTATGATGGAGATGGTGTTTATGATGATGATGGTGTTTATGATGGAGATGGTGTTTATGATGATGATGGTGTTTATGATGGAGATGGTGTTTATGATGGAGATGGTGTTTATGATGATGATGGTGTTTATGATGGAGATGGTGTTTATGATGATGGAGATGGTGTTTATGATGATGATGGTGTTTATGATGGAGATGGTGTTTATGATGATGGAGATGGTGTTTATGATGGAGATGGTGTTTATGATGATGATGGTGTTTATGATGGAGATGGTGTTTGATGATGGAGATGGTGTTTATGATGGAGATGGTGTTGATGATGGAGATGGTGTTTATGATGATGATGTTTATGATGGAGATGGTGTTTATGATGATGGAGATGGTGTTTATGATGATGGAGATGGTGTTTATGATGATGATGGTGTTGATGATGATGATGGTGTTTATGATGGAGATGGTGTTTATGATGATGATGGTGTTTATGATGGAGATGGTGTTTATGATGATGGAGATGGTGTTTATGATGGAGATGGTGTTTATGATGATGATGTTTATGATGGAGATGGTGTTTATGATGATGGAGATGGTGTTTATGATGATGGAGATGGTGTTTATGATGATGATGGTGTTGATGATGATGATGGTGTTTATGATGGAGATGGTGTTTATGATGATGGAGATGGTGTTTATGATGGAGTTTATGATGGAGATGATGGAGATGGTGTTTATAATGATGATGATGGTGTTTATGATGATGGAGATGGTGTTTATGATGGAGTTTATGATGGAGATGGTGTTTATGATGGTGTTTATGATGGAGATGATGGAGATGGTGTTTATGATGATGATGGTGTTGATGATGGAGATGGTGTTTATGATGGAGATGGTGTTTATGATGGAGATGGTGTTTATGATGGAGATGGTGTTTATGATGGAGATGGTGTTTATGATGGAGATGGTGTTTATGATGGAGATGGTGTTTATGATGGAGATGGTGTTTATAATGATGATGATGGTGTTTATGATGATGGAGATGGTGTTTATGATGGAGATGGTGTTTATAATGATGATGATGGTGTTTATGATGATGGAGATGGTGTTTATGATGGAGTTTATGATGGAGATGGTGTTTATGATGATGGAGATGGTGTTTATGATGGAGATGGTGTTTATGATGATGATGGTGTTGATGATGGAGATGGTGTTTATGATGGAGATGGTGTTTATGATGGAGATGGTGTTTATGATGATGATGATGGTGTTTATGATGGAGATGGTGTTTATGATGGAGATGGTGTTTATGATGATGATGATGGTGTTTATGATGGAGATGGTGTTTATGATGATGGAGATGGTGTTTATGATGATGATGGTGTTTATGATGGAGATGGTGTTTATGATGGAGATGATGGAGATGGTGTTTATGATGGAGATGGTGTTTATGATGATGATGGTGTTTATAATGATGATGATGGTGTTTATGATGATGGAGATGGTGTTTATGATGATGATGGTGTTTATGATGATGATGGTGTTTATGATGGAGATGCTGGTGTTTATGATGGAGATGCTGGTGTTTATGATGGAGATGCTGGTGTTTATGATGGAGATGCTGGTGTTTATGATGATGCTGGTGTTTATGATGATGCTGGTGTTTATGATGATGGAGGTGTTTATAATGGTGATGATGATGATGGTGGTGGTGGTGATGATGGTGGTGGTGATGAAGGTGGTGATGGTGGTAATGATGATGATGGTAAGGATGATGGTGGTGTACTCTTCCTCCCACAGATCTTGGCAGGCGATAATGATGACGATGATGGACCCTTCCCACCCCCTAGCGCACACCGCTCCTCAGGGACCAATGAGAACAGTCTAAACGGCAGTAGCAGCTTCCTATTCGACAGCCTGTACGACAGCTCTTTATTGGCTGGGCTTAGCCACGACTCTCACCAATCAGAGGAGGAGAAGGAGGGGCATGTTGTCATGGAGACCAGTCTCCTGTCCAACCAGCAGCGGCAACGCAGCGGGCTCATAGCCAATCAGGAGGCAGAGGAACAGGAGGCCGTCCAATGGGGCGAGTCGTCCTTCAACCTATCAGAGTGGGGCGACTCTCTGCTGGTTGGAGAGCACTTCCTGGAGAGGCGGAGCCTGCTGAGACACACGGAGGGATTGCAACACGAACAAGACTGCGGTCAGACCGACAGACCCCAACCTGACCATGGGGAAACAGAGCAACAAGGACCTCAACCCAACCACAGCAATGGTCAGACAGACGATAACGGTCGGGGAAAAAACACACATGACCAGTGTTTGACGGAGCGACCGCAACACAACCACAGTGGTCTGTTATATGAACCCAAAGACAACCATAACCAGACAGACAGACTGACACAGAACACTGGTGGAGAAGAGGTGGAACCTTCCTGGTCAGAGAGACGGGGAGAGAAGAGGAGAGAGGGGATGAGGAATGTAGTGGGAGAGGAAAGGGGAGAAAAACGAGGAGATGGAGGGATTGAGAAGGAGAGAGATGTGAGAGGTGTTGCAGTGTGTGAGAGCAGGCTGTTTAAAAGACCTGCATCACGGAGAAATGGAGGGAGAGAGCGAGAGGAGGAGAGAGAGAAGAGGAGAGAGGAAAACAGAAAGAGAGAGCGAGAGGAGGAGAGAGAGAAGTGGAGAGAGTCTGAACCCTCCCTCCTCTGCAGCCCTGGACTCCAGGACATCTTTGATCGTTGGCCTAGTATGTCTGACCAGCCCTCCCAACACCCTCTGCTACCACCTGCTCACACACTCTCACACACTGCTGTTGACAACCAAGACTCAGAGGACAGTTTGACTGGTCTGACTGATCTAACAGCACTGGGACGTGCTGAGGAGGACAGAGAGACAGAGGACAGTTTGACTGGTCTGACTGATCTAACAGCACTGGTACGTACTGAGGAGGACAGAGAGACAGAGGACAGTTTGACTGGTCTAACAGCACTGGTACGTACTGAGGAGGACAGAGAGACAGGAGAGACCAGTGTGAGATGTGGTGAGACGAGGCAACCCCTGAGGGAGAAAGAGGGGGAGAGACGAGGGGAGAACAACGTGAGATGGGGGGGGACATGGGGACAACTGGGGGAAAGAGAAGAGGGGAGATCAGGTGGGGCTCATGGGGACCTCATCCCCCCAACTCAAGAAACTGTCAAACTGACCATCTCCTCAACCCCCACCCCTCGACCTATCCACCAATCAGCTCATTCCTCCCGCCTCCCTGATCAACCAGCAGTCTCTGTTGGTCCCCAGTTCCTGAAACCAGATCCCAAAACGGACACACACTCTCACTCAGCCCCCAAAATAAACCTCAAACCTCCCCCTCTCCCCAAAACAGACCCTAAACCTCCCCCTCACCCCAAAACAGACCCTAAACCTCCCCCTCACCCCAAAATAGACCCTAAACCTCCCCCTCACCCCCAAACAGACCCTAAACCTCCCCCTCACCCCAAAACAGACACTAAACCTCCCCCCAAAACAGATACCAAACCTCCCCCCAAAACAGACACCAAACCTCCCCCTCAACCCAAAACGTTGCTAGACTCTCCTCCTGTCCTCTCCTCCCCCTCATCTCTGACTGACGAGGGCTTCACCCTCCAGCTCTCCCAGGATGCATCTCTCTCTCCCAGCAGCCCTAGCGGTGGGCTGGCCATCATAGACGTGGCGAGCGACAGAACACTGTTCTACACCTTTATAGAGGAGTGGAGGAGGAAGGAGAGGTATTCCCTCGTTCCTGTCTGTCAAACGATAGAACACGGAGGAGACGGAGGGATTGGAGGGAGGCAGATGAGAGGTAACTACGCACGCACAGACACACTCACACCAGGGGCTACAATTTCCTTGCGGAGGCCCTATTGAGTGGCTGTAATGCGTCCAATGTGCCCCAGTGATTATGGAGAATATTATTTCTAGCAAACCAGATTCCTTTATGAAGTTGTTCATTCGCTATGTCAAATCAAATCAAACTGTATTTGTCACATCCCCCGAATACAACAGAATACAGTGAAATGCTTACAAGCCCTTAAACCAACAATGTAGTTCAAGAAATAGAGTTAAGAAAATATTTACTAAATAAACTAAAGTAAAAAATAAAAAAAAAAGGTGTAATTATTTGATCAAACGGTAACACAAGAAATGTACATAACAGTAACAAGGCTAAATACGATGAGCGATACAGCTTAGTCGAGGTCATTTGTAAAGTGACGATGCATAGGTATTTATCTCGTCTGGTAGGCTCGCGTCACTGGGCAGCTCGCGGCTGGGTTTCCCTTTGAAGTCTGTAATGGTTTTCAAGCCCTGCCACTTCCGACGAGCGTCAGAGCCGGTGTAGTAGGATTCAGTCTTAGTCCTGTATTGAAGCTTTTCCTGTCTGAGGAGTAGCAGGATTTCTTATAAGATTCCGGATTACTGTCCCGCTCCTTGAAAGAGGCAGCTCTAGCCTTAAGCCTGGTGCGGATGTTGCCTGTAATCCATGGCTTCTGTTTGGGAAATGTACGTATGGTCACTGTGGGGACGACGTCGTCAATACACTTATTGATGAAGCCGGTGACTGAGGTGGTATACTCCTCAATGCCATTGGATGAATCCCGGAACATATTCCAGTCTGTGCTAGCAAAACAGTCCTGCAGCGTAGCATCCGCGTCGTCTGACCACCTCCGTATTGAGCGAGTCACTGGTACTTCCTGCTTTAGTTTTTGCTTGTAAGCAGGAATCAAGAGGATAGAATTCTGGTCAGATTTGCCAAATGAAGGGCGGGGGAGAGCTTTGAATGTCTCTAGAGTTTGTTTTTTTCTTCTATGGTTGCACATGTTTCGGATTTAAGTTTGCCTGCATTAAAGTCCCCGGCCACTAGGAGTGCCGCCTCTGGATGAGCATTTTGTTGTTTGTTTATGGTTGTTTATTTATTACACACAAATAGCCTAGTTTGGCGGGATATCAGTGAGAGCACGCAACTCCAACAGCTGGTGATGGACTCTTCCTACAGCTGGTGATGAACTCTTCCTACAGCTGGTTGATGAACTCTTCCTACAGCTGGTTGATGAACTCTTCCTACAGCTGGTTGATTGACTCTTCCTACAGCTGGTGATGAACTCTTCCTACAGCTGGTTGATGAACTCTTCCTACAGCTGGTTGATGAACTCTTCCTACAGCTGGTTGATGAACTCTTCCTACAGCTGGTTGATTGACTCTTCCTACAGCTGGTTGATTGACTCTTCCTACAGCTGGTTGATGAACTCTTCCTACAGCTGGTTGATGAACTCTTCCTACAGCTGGTTGATTGACTCTTCCTACAGCTGGTTGATTGACTCTTCCTACAGCTGGTGATGAACTCTTCCTACAGCTGGTTGATTGACTCTTCCTACAGCTGGTGATGAACTCTTCCTACAGCTGGTTGATTGACTCTTCCTACAGCTGGTGATGAACTCTTCCTACAGCTGGTGATGAACTCTTCCTACAGCTAGTTGATGCTTGGAGAGAAACGTGTTCTGATAAGCCCAGTCATTGCCAACAATTCTAAATGCCCCCGTGGAAAAAACAAAGCTTTAATGGCCTCTATTGAAAGAGGAGGATCCCAGCTTTCCATTCTATTGAAAAGAGGAGAATCTCAGCTTTCCATTCTATTGAAAAGAGGAGAATCTCAGCTTTGTACTATTTATTTCTTAACTCCTGTCAGTGACCACGTTTACATGCACACAGTATTCCGGATAGAAGCTCATAGCCAGCTTCAGGTCTTTTTTGGGACAAGCTGTTTACATGCAGCTTTGATATCCAGCTGACAAGTATGCCTGTACCCATGAATAAGCAGAATATTCCTCATGGAAGTTCATATGAGTTAAGTGGAATAGTAACTAAAACAGGGACACTGTAATGGAATAGTAACTAAAACAGGGACACTGACTAATGGAAAAGTAACTAAAACAGGGACACTGTAATGGAATAGTAACTAAAACGGGGACACTGTAATGGAATAGTAACTAAAATGGGGACACTGACTAATGGAATAGTAACTAAAACAGGGACACTGTAATGGAATAGTAACTAAAACAGGGACACTGACTGTAATGGAATAGTAACTAAAACGGGGACACTGACTAATGGAATAGTAACTAAAACAGGGACACTGACTAATGGAATAGTAACTAAAACAGGGACACTGACTGTAATGGAATAGTAACTAAAACGGGGACACTGACTAATGGAATAGTAACTAAAACAGGGACACTGACTAATGACACTGACTGTAGCTCTATAACCTCATACATGTTGCGGCATATACAGGGCCTTCCTAAAGTATTCAGACCCCTTCACTTCTACCACATTTAGGTAGGTTGCAGCCTTATTCTAAAATTGATTAAACCGTTTTCCCCCTCATAAATCTACACATAATACCCCATAATGAAAAAGCAAAAAATGTGGCAGTCACTTGGAAGTCAGGCCAAAGAGTTCAATCTTGGTTTCATCAGACCAGAGAATCTTGTTTCTCATTTTCTGAGTCTTTAGAAGCCTTTTGCCAAACTCCAAGCGGGCTGTCATGTCTTTTACTGAGGAGTGGCTTCCGTCTGGCCACTCTACCATAAAGGCCTGATTGGTGGAGTGCTGCAGAGATGGTTGTCCTTCTGGAAGGTTCTCCCATCTCCACAGAGGAACGCTGGAGCTCTGTCAGAGTGACCATCGGGTTCTTTTTATTTGATACATTTACAAAAAATTCAAAAAACCTGTTTTACGCTTTGTCATTATGGGGTATTGTGATGTCATTATGGGGTATTGTGATGTCATTATGGAGGTATTGTGATGTCATTATGGGGTATTGTGATGTCATTATGGGGTATTGTGATGTCATTATGGGGTATTGTGATGTCATTATGGGGTATTGTGATGTCATTATGGGGTATTGTGATGTCATTATGGGGTATTGTGATGTCATTATGGGGTATTGTGTGTAGATTGATGAGGAATAATATGCACGCAAAACGAACTGAAGTCTTATCAGAAACGTGTTTCATCATTTTCTCAGCTTTTCATTTCCTTAAAACCGGTCAAACTGATGACATTTTGCACAGGACCAATCTTTCCACTGTTTTGGAGCTATTTTCTCCTATAACAGGATGTTGGTGTGCATGTAAAGCTATAACAGGATGTTGGTGTGCATGTAAAGCTATAACAGGATGTTGGTGTGCATGTAAACCTATAACAGGATGTTGGTGTGCATGTAAAGCTATAACAGGATGTTGGTGTGCATGTAAAGCTATAACAGGATGTTGGTGTGCATGTAAAGCTATAACAGGATGTTGGTGTGCATGTAAAGATATAACAGGATGTTGGTGTGCATGTAAAGCTATAACAGGATGTTGGTGTGCATGTAAACCTATAACAGGATGTTGGTGTGCATGTAAAGCTATAACAGGATGTTGGTGTGCATGTAAAGCTATAACAGGATGTTGGTGTGCATGTAAAGCTATAACAGGATGTTGGTGTGCATGTAAAGATATAACAGGATGTTGGTGTGCATGTAAAGCTATAACAGGATGTTGGTGTGCATGTAAAGCTATAACAGGATGTTGGTGTGCATGTAAAGCTATAACAGGATGTTGGTGTGCATGTAAAGCTATAACAGGATGTTGGTGTGCATGTAAACCTATAACAGGATGTTGGTGTGCATGTAAAGCTATAACAGGATGTTGGTGTGCATGTAAACCTATAACAGGATGTTGGTGTGCATGTAAAGCTATAACAGGATGTTGGTGTGCATGTAAAGCTATAACAGGATGTTGGTGTGCATGTAAACCTATAACAGGATGTTGGTGTGCATGTAAAGCTATAACAGGATGTTGGTGTGCATGTAAAGCTATAACAGGATGTTGGTGTGCATGTAAAGCTATAACAGGATGTTGGTGTGCATGTAAAGCTATAACAGGATGTTGGTGTGCATGTAAACCTATAACAGGATGTTGGTGTGCATGTAAACCTATAACAGGATGTTGGTGTGCATGTAAAGCTGTAACAGGATGTTGGTGTGCATGTAAACCTGTAACAGGATGTTGGTGTGCATGTAACACACACACACCTGACTACATAAGCTTATTGAGTGTTATTCATGTTTCTATGATGTGGGTAGGTCTTCCCCGGTGTTCCTCAGGAAGTGTGGTGTTAACAGGACTGGCTGTCTGCTGGGGAGGAACAGACTGTTACTACATATCACTACTACAGCAGCAGAGTACCGGTACACACACGCATACTACTACTACTACTACTACTACTACTGCTACTGCTACTACTACTACTACTACTGCTACTGCTACTACTACTACTACTACTACTACTACTACTACTACTACTACTACTGCAGCAGCAGAGTACCGGTACACACACACACAACATTTCACTACTACAGGACAGAAGTACAACCACTCACTAACACATAGGAACGTTCCTGTCTCTCTCTCTCTCATAGGAATGGTTCTGTCTCTCTCTCTCTCTCTCTCTCTCTCTCATAGGAATGGTTCTGTCTCTCTCTCTCTCTCTCTCTCTCTCATAGGAATGGTTCTGTCTCTCTCTCTCTCTCTCTCATAGGAACGGTCCTCTCTCTCTCTCTCTCTCTCTCTCTCTCTCATAGGAATGGTTCTGTCTCTCTCTCTCTCTCTCTCTCTCTCATAGGAATGGTTCTGTCTCTCTCTCTCTCTCTCTCATAGGAACGGCCCTCTCTCTCTCTCTCTCTCTCATAGGAATGGTTCTGTCTCTCTCTCTCTCTCTCTCTCTCTCATAGGAATGGTTCTGTCTCTCTCTCTCTCTCATAGGAACGGTCCTCTCTCTCTCTCTCTCTCTCTCTCTCTCTCTCTCTCTCTCTCTCTCTCTCTCTCTCATAGGAACGGTCCTCACTCTCACTCACTCACTCACTGACTGACTGACTGGAACATTCCAGCAGTTAAATACAACAATCTATTTATGTGGATTTTGTACTGTATTGTTTCTTTGGGATAGCTGTACTGGCGTTCTGAGGTAGTGGAAACCATCTGAGGTAGTTGAAGCCATCTGAGGTCGTTGAAGCCATCTGAGGTAGTTGAAGCCATCTGAGGTAGTTGAAGCCATCTGAGGTAGTGGAAACCATCTGAGGTAGTTGAAGCCATCTGAGGTAGTTGAAGCCATCTGAGGTAGTTGAAGCCATCTGAGGTAGTTGAAGCCATCTGAGGTAGTTGAAGCCATCTGGTCATCTGAGGTAGTTGAAGCCATCTGAGGTAGTTGAAGCGTTCTGAGGTAGTTGAAGCGTTCTGAGGTAGTTGAAGCCATCTGAGGTAGTTGAAGCCATCTGGTCATCTGAGGTAGTTGAAGCCATCTGAGGTAGTTGAAGCATTCTGAGGTAGTTGAAGCCATCTGAGGTAGTTGAAGCCATCTGGTCATCTGAGGTAGTTGAAGCCATCTGAGGTAGTTGAAGCATTCTGAGGTAGTTGAAGCCATCTGAGGTCGTTGAAGCCATCTGAGGTAGTTGAAGCCATCTGAGGTAGTTGAAGCCATCTGAGGTAGTTGATGCGTTCTGAGGTAGTTGAAGCGTTCTGAGGTAGTTGAAGCGTTCTGAGGTAGTTGAAGCGTTCTGAGGTAGTTGAAGCCATCTGAGGTAGTTGAAGCCATCTGGTCATCTGAGGTAGTTGAAGCCATCTGAGGTAGTTGAAGCCATCTGAGGTAGTTGAAGCCATCTGAGGTCGTTGAAGCCATCTGAGGTAGTTGAAGCCATCTGAGGTAGTTGAAGCCATCTGAGGTAGTTGAAGCCATCTGAGGTAGTTGAAGCCATCTGAGGTAGTTGAAGCCATCTGAGGTAGTTGATGCGTTCTGAGGTAGTTGAAGCGTTCTGAGGTAGTTGAAGCCATCTGAGGTAGTTGAAGCCATCTGAGGTAGTTGAAGCCATCTGAGGTAGTTGAAGCCATCTGGTCATCTGAGGTAGTTGAAGCCATCTGAGGTAGTTGAAGCCATCTGAGGTAGTTGAAGCCATCTGAGGTAGTTGAAGCCATCTGAGGTCGTTGAAGCCATCTGAGGTAGTTGAAGCCATCTGAGGTAGTTGAAGCCATCTGAGGTAGTTGAAGCCATCTGAGGTAGTTGAAGCCATCTGAGGTAGTTGAAGCCATCTGAGGTAGTTGAAGCCATCTGAGGTAGTTGATGCGTTCTGAGGTAGTTGAAGCCATCTGAGGTAGTTGAAGCCATCTGAGGTAGTTGAAGCCATCTGAGGTAGTTGAAGCCATCTGAGGTAGTTGAAGCCATCTGAGGTAGTTGAAGCCATCTGAGGTAGTTGAAGCGTTCTGAGGTAGTTGAAGCCATCTGAGGTAGTTGAAACCATCTGAGGTAGTTGAAGCCATCTGAGGTAGTTGGGCGGCATCGTAGCCTAGTGGTTAGAGTGTTGGACTAGTATCCGGAAGTTCAAATCCCAGAGCTGACAAGGTACAAATCTGTCAATCTGCCCCTGAACTGTTCCCAGGCCGTCATTGAAAATAAGAATTTGTTCTTAACTGACTTGCCTAGTTAAATAATTTTAAAAAATTTAAAAGTTGGAACTATGTGAGGTAGTTGAAGCCATGTCATGAACATGGAATTACTGTCCCACAGAGATGTGCTCCAGTCTGGCCCCGCCCCCGCTGGCTGCTGATTTGCCAGTTGGAGAGAGGGTGGAGCAGATGAGAGCCTGTCTGAGTAAGTCATTGGCCGACGGGGCAGGGGGTGTGGTCATGACTTATGACATCATCCAGGTATACAAGACACTGGTGCTGAGCTATGGTATCTCCTTGGAAGGACCCTATGAAGACATGAAGGTACAGATACACACACACAGACATTTATATACAAGCTGTGTAGGTGGAGTTTTATCTAACTGTGTGTGTCTATCTCTGTTTGTGTGTCTATCTGTGTGTGTGTGTGTCTATCTGTGTGTGTGTGTGTCTATCTGTGTGTGTGTGTGTCTATCTGTGTGTGTGTGTGTGTGTGTCTATCTGTGTGTGTGTGTGTCTATCTGTGTGTGTGTCTGTCTATCTGTGTGTGTCCGTCTGTGTGTGTGTGTGTGTCTATCTGTGGGTGTCTATGTGTGTGTGTGTGTCTGTGTGAGTTTAGGTGGCGTCTTGGCTGTTGGACCCGGGTAGTGAGGAGAGAACTCTAACCAACATGGTCACCTGCTACTGTCCCTCAGAACTACCGCTGCTGGATGGACGCACACACTCCCCTCGCCTACGAGCAGCCATAGACAGCGTGCTAATACACAGCACCATGGGTCACCTCACTACCCTGATGGAGAAAGATGGACTGATAGGTAAGGAACACATCTGACAGCCGGACTTCTACCTTATGTCTCAGTTTTTGATAATTCTGTTTCTGTTCTGTACCTCTGTCTCCTCTCTGTCTCCTCTCTCTCTGGCTGTCTCTCTCGCTCTCGCTCTCGCTCTCTCTCTCTCTCTCCCTCTCTCTGTCTCTCTCTCTGTCTCCTCTCTCTCTCTCTCTCTCTCCCTCTCTCGCTCTCTGTCTCCTCTCTCTCTCTCTCTGTCTCTCTCTCTCTGTCTCTCTCTCTCTGTCTCTCTCTCTCTCTCTCTGTCTCTCTCTCTGTCTCTCTCTCTCTCTCTCTCTCTCTCTCTCTCTCTCTCTGTCGCCTCTCTCTCTCTCTCTCTCTCTCTCTCTCTCTGTCTCTCTCTCTGTCTCTCTCTGTCTCTCTCTGTCTCTCTCTGTCTCCTCTCTCTCTCTTTCTCTCTGTCTCCTCTCTCTCTCTCTCTCTCTCTCTCTCTCTCGCTCGCTCGCTCTGTCTCCTCTCTCTTTCTCTCTCTCTCTCTCTCTCTCTCTCTCTCTCTCTCTGTCTCTCTCTCTGTCTCTCTCTCTGTCTCTCTCTCTCTCTGTCTCCTCTCTTTCTCTCTCTCTCTCTCTCTCTCCCTGTCTGTCTGTCTGTCTGTCTGTCTGTCTGTCTGTCTGTCTGTCTCTCTCTCTCTCTCTGGGGTGTCTGTCATCTGTGTGTATGTAGATGTGTTCCGCAGTGTGGAGATGCGTTCCCAGGTGTGCCTGGCGCTGTTAGAGCTGAATGGGATTGGCTTCAGCTGGGAGGAATGTGACAGGCAGAAACACGTGATGCAGGCCAAGCTGTCAGCTCTGGAGACACAGGCCTACAGCCTTGCTGGACACAACTTCTCTCTGACTAGCACCGAGGATGTGGCACAGGTAGGGAGTGGGAGTGGGGGTTCTAGGGCTTCCCCAAAATCACCTCCGGACCACCAGACATTCCATATATTTGTTGTATATTTGTTATGACTATCATCATGGTCTACACTAGGTGTTCAGGGTATCATCATGGTCTTGACTAGGTGTTCAGGGTATCATCATGGTCTTGACTAGGGTTTCAGGGTACATGGTCTTGACTAGGTGTTCAGGGTATCGCCAAGGTCTACACTAGGTGTTCAGGGTATCATCATGGTCTTGACTAGGTGTTCAGGGTATCATCATGGTCTTGACTAGGTGTTCAGGGTATCATCATGGTCTTGACTAGGTGTTCAGGGTATCATCATGGTCTTGACTAGGTGTTCAGGGTATCATCATGGTCTTGACTAGGTGTTCAGGGTATCACCAAGGTCTTGACTAGGTGTTCAGGGTATCGCCAAGGTCTACACTAGGTGTTCAGGGTATCATCATGGTCTTGACTAGGTGTTCAGGGTATCACCATGGTCTTGACTAGGTGTTCAGGGTATCACCATGGTCTTGACTAGGTGTTCAGGGTATCACTACGGTCTTGACTAGGTGTTCAGGGTATCACTACGGTCTTGACTAGGTGTTCAGGGTATCATCATGGTCTTGACTAGGTGTTCAGGGTATCGCCATGGTTTTGACTAGGTGTTCAGGGTATCATCATGGTCTTGACTAGGTGTTCAGGGTATCATCATGGTCTTGACTAGGTGTTCAGGGTATCACCATGGTCTTGACTAGGTGTTCAGGGTATCACCATGGTCTTGACTAGGTGTTCAGGGTATCACTACGGTCTTGACTAGGTGTTCAGGGTATCATCATGGTCTTGACTAGGTGTTCAGGGTATCATCATGGTCTTGACTAGGTGTTCAGGGTATCACTACGGTCTTGACTAGGTGTTCAGGGTATCATCATGGTCTTGACTAGGTGTTCAGGGTATCATCATGGTCTTGACTAGGTGTTCAGGGTATCATCATGGTCTTGACTAGGTGTTCAGGGTATCGCCAAGGTCTTGACTAGGTGTTCAGGGTATCACTACGGTCTTGACTAGGTGTTCAGGGTATCATCATGGTCTTGACTAGGTGTTCAGGGTATCGCCATGGTTTTGACTAGGTGTTCAGGGTATCATCATGGTCTTGACTAGGTGTTCAGGGTATCATCATGGTCTTGACTAGGTGTTCAGGGTATCACCATGGTCTTGACTAGGTGTTCAGGGTATCACTACGGTCTTGACTAGGTGTTCAGGGTATCATCATGGTCTTGACTAGGTGTTCAGGGTATCATCATGGTCTTGACTAGGTGTTCAGGGTATCATCATGGTCTTGACTAGGTGTTCAGGGTATCATCATGGTCTTGACTAGGTGTTCAGGGTATCATCATGGTCTTGACTAGGTGTTCAGGGTATCGCCATGGTTTTGACTAGGTGTTCAGGGTATCACTACGGTCTTGACTAGGTGTTCAGGGTATCACCAAGGTTACCACAACATCTCAAGGGGAGAGAAGTATTGTTCTAAGGTTCTGCATCATCATGTCTGTTCCTCCTACTCTGTTGTTGACGTGCGTCTCTGTGTGGGTGTGTCTGTGTGTGTGTGGGTGTGTCTGTCTGTGTGTGGGTGTCTGTCTGTCTCTGTGTGTGTGGGTGTCTGTCTGTGTGTGGGTGTCTGTCTGTCTCTGTGTGTGTGGGTGTCTGTCTGTGTGTGGGTGTCTGTCTGTCTCTGTGTGTGTGGGTGTCTGTCTGTGTGTGGGTGTCTGTCTCTGTGTGTGTGGGTGTCTGTCTGTGTGTGTGGGTGTCTGTCTCTGTGTGTGTGGGTGTCTGTCTGTGTGTGTGGGTGTCTGTGTGTTTGTGTGTGTGGGTGTCTGTGTGTGTGTGTCAGGTGTTGTTCCGTGAGCTGCGCCTGCCTCCCAGCTGTGATTTGAGCGGGGGGAGGGGTAAGAAGACCCTGGGGTACAGCAGGAGAGGAACAGGACGCGCCGGGTTGGGGAAACCGTTCAGTACCACCAAGGTAACACACACACACACACACACAGTGAAGTTATTGGTCCTGCTCTGTGACATCATATGTGAATAAAAGGTGACATCATCAGGACATCCTGGAGAAGCTCAGTTCCCTCCACCCGTTGCCGGGGGTGATTCTGGAGTGGAGGAGGATCACCAACGCCTTGACAACGGTGGTGTTTCCCCTGCAGAGAGAGAAACGACATCACCCCCTGCTGGTTATGGATAGAATACATCCTGTCTCCCAGACACATACTGCTACAGGTAACACACACACTGCTACAGGTAACACACACACTGCTACAGGTAACACACACACTGCTACAGGTAACACACACACTGCTACAGGTAACACACACACTGCTACAGGTAACACACACACTGCTACAGGTAACACACACTGCTACAGGTAACACACACACTGCTACAGGTGTACTGAATGTACTGATGGATGACTACAATGTAATGTATAAATGATCAGTGTGTGTCTACATCAGTCTGCTTGTGTATGTTGTGATAGATTCTTGTCTGTCTGCGTGTCTGTCTGCATGTCTGTCTGCGTGTCTGTCTGCGTGTCTGTGCACAGGCAGAGTGAGCTTCACAGAGCCAAACATCCAGAACGTTCCGAAGGACTTTGAGATCCAGATGGCCTCTGTGGTGGAGGAGAGCCCGCCCTCACAAGATGGACGCCGGACAGGGTTGGAATAACTATTTATAACTACTAACCCTAACCTTGACAAGATGGATGCCGGACTGGGTGGGAATAACTATCTATAACTACTAACCCTAACCTTGACAAGATGGCCGCCGGACTGGGTGGGAATAACTATCTATAACTACTAACCCTAACCTTGACAAGATGGCCGCCGGACTGGGTGGGAATAACTATCTATAACTACTAACCCTAACCTTGACAAGATGGATGCCGGACTGGGTGGGAATAACTATCTATAACTACTAATCCTAACCTTGACAAGATGGCCGCCGGACTGGGTGGGAATAACCAGTGGTGGGAAAAGTACCCAATAGTCATACTGTAGTAAAAGTAAAGATTCCTTAATAGAAAGTTACTCAAGTAAAATACTACTTGAGTAAAAGTCTGAAAGTATTTGGTTCTAAATCTACTTAAGTATCAAAAGTAAAAGTATAAATCATTTCAAATTCCTTATATTAAGCAAAGCAGATGGCACCATTTTCTTGTTTTAAAATATACAGATAGCCAGGGGAACACTCCATCACTCAGACATCATTACAGGTAGCCAGGGGAACACTCCATCACTCAGACATCATTACAGATAGCCAGGGGAACACTCCAACACTCAGACATCATTACAGATAGCCAGGGGAACACTCCGTCACTCAGACATCATTACAGATAGCCAGGGGAACACTCCAACACTCAGACATCATTACAGATAGCCAGGGGCACTCCAACACTCAGACATCATTACAGGTAGCCAGGGGAACACTCCATCACTCAGACATCATTACAGATAGCCAGGGGAACACTCCATCACTCAGACATCATTACAGATAGCCAGGGGAACACTCCAACACTCAGACATAATTTACAGATAGCCAGGGGAACACTCCATCACTCAGACATCATTACAGATAGCCAGGGGAACACTCCAACACTCAGACATCATTACAGATAGCCAGGGGAACACTCCATCACTCAGACATCATTACAGATAGCCAGGGGAACACTCCATCACTCAGACATCATTACAGATAGCCAGGGGAACACTCCAACACTCAGACATCATTACAGGTAGCCAGGGGAACACTCCATCACTCAGACATCATTACAGATAGCCAGGGGAACACTCCAACACTCAGACATCATTACAGATAGCCAGGGGAACACTCCATCACTCAGACATCATTACAGATAGCCAGGGGAACACTCCAACACTCAGACATCATTACAGGTAGCCAGGGGAACACTCCATCACTCAGACATCATTACAGATAGCCAGGGGAACACTCCAACACTCAGATATCATTACAGATAGCCAGGGGAACACTCCAACACTCAGACAGCACTTTGAGATATCAGCTGATGTACGAAGGGCTATATAAATACATTTGATTTGATTTGAGGGGAACACTCCAACACTCAGACATCATTACAGATAGCCAGGGGAACACGACACCACTCAGACATCATTACAGATAGCCAGGGGAACACGACACCACTCAGACATCATTACAGATAGCCAGGGGAACACGACACCACTCAGACATCATTACAGATAGCCAGGGGAACACGACACCACTCAGACATCATTACAGATAGCCAGGGGAACACTCTAACACTCAGACATAATTTACAAACGCTGCATTTCTGTTTAATGAGTCCTCCAGATCAGAGGCAGTAGGGACGACCAAGTGCGCAAATTGGCCCATTTTCCTGACCTAAGCATTCAAAATGTAACGAGTACTTTTGGGTGTCCACTCACTGACTCACCCAATGAAATGTCCACTCACTGACTCACCCAATGATATGTCCACTCACTGACTCACCCAATGACATGTCCACTCACTGACTCACCCAATGATATGTCTACCCACTGACTCACCCAATGATATGTCTACCCACTGACTCACCCAATGATATGTCCACTCACTGACTCACCCAATGATATGTCCACTCACTGACTCACCCAATGATATGTCTACCCACTGACTCACCCAATGATATGTCCACTCACTGACTCACCCAATGATATGTCCACTCACTGACTCACCCAATGATATGTCCACTCACTGACTCACCCAATGATATGTCTACCCACTGACTCACCCAATGATATGTCTACCCACTGACTCACCCAATGATATGTCCACTCACTGACTCACCCAATGATACAGTGCCTTGCGAAAGTATTCGGCCCCCTTGAACTTTGCGACCTTTTGCCACATTTCAGGCTTCAAACATAAAGATATAAAACTGTATTTTTTTGTGAAGAATCAACAACAAGTGGGACACAATCATGAAGTGGAACGACATTTATTGGATATTTCAAACTTTTTTAACAAATCAAAAACTGAAAAATTGGGCGTGCAAAATTATTAAGCCCCTTTACTTTCAGTGCAGCAATTTCTCTCCAGAAGTTCAGTGAGGATCTCTGAATGATCCAATGTTGACCTAAATGACTAATGATGATAAATACAATCCACCTGTGTGTAATCAAGTCTCCGTATAAATGCACCTGCACTGTGATAGTCTCAGAGGTCCGTTAAAAGCGCAGAGAGCATCATGAAGAACAAGGAACACACCAGGCAGGTCCGAGATACTGTTGTGAAGAAGTTTAAAGCCGGATTTGGATACAAAAAGATTTCCCAAGCTTTAAACATCCCAAGGAGCACTGTGCAAGCGATAATATTGAAATGGAAGGAGTATCAGACCACTGCAAATCTACCAAGACCTGGCCGTCCCTCTAAACTTTCAGCTCATACAAGGAGACTGATCAGAGATGCAGCCAAGAGGCCCATGATCACTCTGGATGAACTGCAGAGATCTACAGCTGAGGTGGGAGACTCTGTCCATAGGACAACAATCAGTCATATATTGCACAAATCTGGCCTTTATGGAAGAGTGGCAAGAAGAAAGCCATTTCTTAAAGATATCCATAAAAAGTGTCGTTTAAAGTTTGCCACAAGCCACCTGGGAGACACACCAAACATGTGGAAGAAGGTGCTCTGGTCAGATGAAACCAAAATGTAACTTTTTGGCAACAATGCAAAACGTTATGTTTGGCGTAAAAGCAACACAGCTGAACACACCATCCCCGCTGTCAAACATGGTGGTGGCAGCATCATGGTTTGGGCCTGCTTTTCTTCAGCAGGGACAGGGAAGATGGTTAAAATTGATGGGAAGATGGATGGAGCCAAATACAGGACCATTCTGGAAGAACCTAATGGAGTCTGCAAAAGACCTGAGACTGGGACGGAGATTTGTCTTCCAACAAGACAATGATCCAAAACATAAAGCAAAATCTACAATGGAATGGTTCAAAAATAAACATATCCAGGTGTTAGAATGGCCAAGTCAAAGTCCAGACCTGAATCCAATCGAGAATCTGTGGAAAGAACTGAAAACTGCTGTTCACAAATGCTCTCCATCCAACCTCACTGAGCTCGAGCTGTTTTGCAAGGAGGAATGGGAAAAAATGTCAGTCTCTCGATGTGCAAAACTGATAGAGACATACCCCAAGCGACTTACAGCTGTAATCGCAGCAAAAGGTGGCGCTACAAAGTATTAACTTAAGGGGGCTGAATTATTTTGCACGCCCAATTTTTCAGTTTTTGATTTGTTAAAAAAGTTTGAAATATCCAATAAATGTCGTTCCACTTCATGATTGTGTCCCACTTGTTGTTGATTCTTCACAAGAAAATACAGTTTTATATCTTTATGTCTGAAGCCTGAAATGTGGCAAAAGGTCGCAAAGTTCAAGGGGGCCGAATACTTTCGCAAGGCACTGTATGTCCATTCACTGACTCACCCAATGATATGTCCATTCAGGCTCAATACAAGATACTCCAGCTGTAGGCTAAAATGGTGCTGTTTGCAAAATTTTGGGAGTTGAGAAATTACTTTGGTAGCTAAGGACAGATGAGATTCTCCTCTTTTCAGTAGGCATAGCCAAACTGTTTACCCACAATTGTATTTGTATGCTCACTAACAGCCGCAGCTCAACAATCAGCTGTTTGGTATTTGCCGAACTGCTCATATCCCGACTGTAGGCCTGGGTGCTTAAAAACAATCTGCAGAATAAGCTCATGTGTTCTTCCTTCTCAGTCGGGGCCGTTCCAGGCTGATCAGACCTCCAGCTCCTCCTCCTGAAGGGGCCGTGGCCTTCTCCGTCAGCATGAGACACGCCTTTGTACCTTTCACAGGTAACTCCTCCACCTAACACCTTTCACAGGTAACTCCTCTACCTAACACCTTTCACAGGTAACGCCTCTACCTAACTACCTAACACCTTTCACAGGTAACTCCTCCACCTAACACCTTTCACAGGTAACTCCTCCACCTAACACCTTTCACAGGTACGTCCTCCACCTAACACCTTTCACAGGTACCTCCTCCACCTAACACCTTTCACAGGTAACTCCTCCACCTAACACCTTTCACAGGTACCTCCTCCACCTAACACCTTTCACAGGTAACTCCTCCACCTACCATGTCAGGCAGGCCACAGAGAGTCTATACTAATGGTACCATGTCAGACAGGCCACAGAGAGTCTATACTAATGGTACCCCTTACTGCCAGGCCACAGAGAGTCTATACTAATGGTACCATGTCAGGCAGGCCACAGAGAGTCTATACTAATGGTACCATGTCAGGCAGGCCACAGCGAGTCTATACTAATGGTACCATGCCAGACAGGCCACAGAGAGTCTATACTAATGGTACCATGTCAGACAGGCCACAGAGAGTCTATACTAATGGTACCCCTTACTGCCAGGCCACAGAGAGTCTATACTAATGGTACCATGTCAGACAGGCCACAGAGAGTCTATACTAATGGTACCATGTCAGACCGCTTACTGCCAGGCCACAGAGAGTCTATACTAATGGTACCATGTCAGACAGGCCACAGAGTGTCTATACTAATGGTACCATGTCAGACAGGCCACAGAGAGTTGATACTAATGGTACCTGCTTGCCCGCCCGCCCGCCCGCCCGCCCGCCCGCCCGCCCGCCCGCCTGCCTGCCTGTCCGCCCGTCCTATTTGAAGCACCCTGTCATTCCTGAAGTTGTATTGTATTGAATAGCTGCAATATTTCTGTGATCCAGTTGACTACTTCAAAATGGTGAAAAGGCCTCAATGGTAAAATAGTCTTTGGGCCAAGAGGGCCCACTATCCAACCCTACCTGTGTGTGTCAGATGCTTTTATCCAAAGCGATTGACAGTCATGCGTGTATACATTTTAACCCCAGCGGGAGTTGAACCCACAACCCTTGATGTGTAAGCTCTACCGACTGAGCCACATAGGACCTTTATGTTATTCCTAATTCCCCCCCCCCTCCCTCAATTCAATTTAACATGTAAAAGCCTTTATTGTCAGGGGAAACATATGTTTACATTGCCAAAGCAATAATATAGAATAATAACAACAATAACAACAATAATAACAATAATAACAATAATAACAATAATAACAATAACAACAATAATAACAATAATAACAATAACAACAATAATAACAATAACAACAATAATAACAATAATAACAATAATAACAATAACAACAATAATAACAATAACAACAATAATAACAATAACAACAATAATAACAATAATAACAATAACAACAATAATAACTAGATAATATACAGAAGTAGAAAAATATGAACAGTCAACATGACACTCACAAAAGTTCCA